>NC_069509.1:152551755-152709255 GCF_027579735.1 Bombina bombina | reverse complement strand
ATCATATATATGTCTATTAAATATATATAAATATATACATATGTAAAAGTCTGTCCTGCCCACTAATAACAGACTATACAATAGTGATGAATAAAGATTTACTGAAACTAGACCATATACTAATCTATACATCTAAAATAGCATCTGTGACAATTCCAGGGTGCATTGCACATGTGCAACATAACAGAATTATTCCAAATAGTCTTTCAATATTCTATAAAATGTCAAAAAGGCAATTTTTACACTTTTATCAAATGCCTTTGGCTTTAAACTCAATGGCCAACATTTATAAAGCTGCGTATTTAGCTCTGAGGGCCCATCGCTGCAAGTTAGCATGAGCGAGCCTGCAGCCCGAAAGTTAGGAAGCAGCGATCATGAGATTGCAGCTTCCTAACGAGTATGCCAGCTATAAACTGGTGGATTAAATCACCCCAGGTAAGTTTGCCCCGGGGTGATTGAAAACCCCCTACTCATGCACCATTGAACTAGCACAAGCAGGGGGCGGCATTGTACAAGCAAACGCTTGTGCAATGTTAAATACAGGCAGAATATTGCTGCAATACGCTGCCCGCATTTTGCGATCCCAAGGGGACAGGTTGAGCGAACACTGTCCATCTGGCAGTCAATAAATGCCGGCCAGTGTCCATTTTGCTGATGATATATAGTGCAAAATTTGTCGTTGTGTGGATTGGGATCAGCCATATTGATACTGTCCATGCATGCTATGGGTGAATTTTCTGATATCCACTAGGATCCAATACACGTTTTTTCCAATATGGAAATGGGATTATGGTCTGGATAGTAATAACTCTGATAACAAAAAAGTTGTTTCAGGAGCTATAAAAAAGCCAAAATACACCATGGAAAAATTATACCCCAAAGATTGGTACAGGTAAAGCTAATGAAAAAATCAACAATTTTATTTTAAAGCAACACTGAACCTTAAAAAAAAAAAAAAAAAAAAGGACCATTTTAAATGGTGATTATGAATTGTCACATCATATTAAAGCCATATAAATTAAACAAAGAAACGCTTAATGTGTTTTCAAGAGAGTTCTTAGTAATAAACGTCTAGTTCAATTGTTTTTCTGCACCTCTTATTCCATTCTCTCTCACTTCTACTGACTGACAAATTTACTGATTCTGATGGAAAATTCATTAGTTGTTTCGTTTTTCTCATTTTCCCAGACAGCTTCGCGCCTGATCTGTCAGCCTCTTCCATCCTGATTATCTGGAGACGCCAATTTCAAAGAGACATCTTAATAGTGATGTCAACGAATTAATTAGATGTGTTAATGAGCTAAAAGCAACCCAAATTAAATTAATGCAGTAATAAGCACAGACAGCAAAATTAGCTCCAATTTCTGTAAATGATTCTGAACTGTACACAACATATCATCCTGCTAGTACATTACCATCCCCCAAAGCTAATCAAGAACTCCAGTGCAATTAACTGCTTAATTACAAAACACACACACAGCCTGGAGATTCAGCAGCAGACGAGCGCCTGTGTTCTACCTGGGAAAGAAAAAGATCTTAGATAAAATTAAACAATCTTGTTACATTCCCTTGTCTGCTGCGCAGCAGGGTGCTTGATGGCGTGGAAGAGAATAGAAAAGCAACGAGGTCTTTTCTTCACTGATGAACCGTTACAATATAGGATAATTAGCTATTTTACTGATAGTGTTAAATGTGTTTCACCTAACGTCCAGTAGGTACAGTCCACTAATCCCTTGAATGTCTTAAAATATTTTCTTATGTTGATGCAAAATGTCAACATTAGCAATAGCGAAATAATTTCACGTACAGAATGGGTAATCTGAAGCTTTGAAAACTTACATTTTAATCTGCAGCACATATACTGTAGCTCCATCTTTCCTTTTTTTAAAAAAGTGTTTACATTGTGTCTAGCCAATTTAAAAAAAAAATTGTAGTTAATTCAATATTCTGCTAGCGATAATGGTGGAGAGACCAAACTAATTGTGACAATGAAGAAATAAACGGCCAGATTACGAGTTTTGCGTTAGAAGCTTTGCGGTGCTAACAAGCAGTTTTTTTCTCGCCGCTCACTTACCTGCAGCGCTGGTATTACGGGTTTTTTCAAACCCGGCGTTAAAAGGCAAGAAGTGAGCCTTGAGCAAAATTGTGCTCCTTACCGCACTTCAATACCAGCGCTGCTTAAGTCAGCGGTGAGCTGGTCGTACGTGCTCGTGCACGATTTCCTCATAGGAATCAACGGGGAGAGCCGGCTGAGAAAAAGTCTAACACCTGCAATAAAGCAGAGTAAAACTCAGTAACGCAGCCCCATTGATTCCTATGGGGAAATAAAATTTATGTTTACACCTAACACCCTAACATGAACCCCGAGTCTAAACACCCCTAATCTTATGCTTATTAACCCCTAATCTGCCGCCCCCGACTTCGTCACCACCTACATTATATTTTTTACCCCTAATCTACTGCTCCAGACATCGCCGACACTATAATAAACATATTAACCCCTAAACCGCCACACTCCCGCCTCGCAAACATTAGTTAAATATTATTAACCCCTAATCTGCTGCCCCTAACATCGCCGCCACCTACATTATACTTATTAACCCATAATCTGCCACTCCGGACATCGCCGCCACCTACATTATACTTATTAACCCCTAATCTGCTGCCCCCAACATCGCCGACACCTACATTATTTTTTTTAACCCCTAATCTGCCACCCCCAATGTTGCCGCAACCTACCTACACTTATTAACCCCTAATCTGCCGCCCCCAACGTCGCCGCCACTATATTAAATTTATTAACCCCTAAACCTAAGTCTAACCCTAACACCCCCTAACTTAAATATAATTTAAATAAATCTAAATAAAATTACTATCATTAACTAAATTATTCCTATTTAAAACTAAATACTTACCCATAAAATAAACCCTAAGCTAGCTACAATATAACTAATAGTTACATTGTATCTAGCTTAGGGTTTATTTTTATTTTACAGGCAAGTTTGTATTTATTTTAACTAGGTAGAAGAGTTACTAAATAGTTATTAACTATTTAATAACTACCTAGCTATAATAAATACAAATTTACCTGTAAAATAAAACCTAACCTAAGTTACAATAACACCTAACACTACACTATAATTAAATACATTAATTAAATTAAATACAATTAGCTAAAGTACAAAAAAACAAACACTAAATTACATAAAATAAAAAACAAATTACAGATCTTTAAACTAATTACACCTAATCTAGCCCTATCAAAATAAAAAAGCCCCCCCAAAATAAAAAAAAACCTAGCCTAAACTAAACTATCAATAGCCCTTAAAAGGGCCTTTTGCGGGGCATTGCCCCAAAGTAATCAGCTCTTTTACCTGTAAAAAAATTTACAAACACCCCACAACAGTAAAACCCACCACCCACACAACAAACCCCCCAAATAAAAAGCTAACTAAAAAACCTAAGCTCCCCATTGCCCTGAAAAGGGCATTTGGATGGGCATTGCCCTTAAAAGGGCAGTTAGCTCTTTTGTGCCCCAAAGCCCTAACCTAAAAATGAAACCCACCCAATGCACCCTTAAAAAAACCTAATACTAACCCCCTGAAGATCCACTTACTGTTCTGAAGACCGGACATCCATCCTCAAGGAAGTGGCAGAAGTCTTCATCCAACCGGGCCGAAGTCCTCAACGAAGCCGTGAGAAGTCTTCATCCAAGCCGGGCGAAGTGGTCCTCCAGTTGGGCAGAAGTCTTCATCCAGACGGCATCTTCTATCTTCATCCATCCGACGCGGAGCGGCTCCATCTTCAAGACATCCGACGCGGAGCATCCTCTTCATCCGGAGTCTTCTTACTGAATGACGGTTCCTTTAAATGACGTCATCCAAGATGGCGTCCCTTAGATTCCGATTGGCTGATAGAATTCTATCAGCCAATTGGAATTAAGGTAGAAAAAATCATATTGGCTGATGCAATCAGCTAATAGGATTGAAGTTCAATCCTATTGGCTGATTGCATCAGCCAATAGGATTTTTTCTACCTTAATTCCGATTGGCTGATAGAATTCTATCAGCCAATCGGAATCTAAGGGACGCCATCTTGGATGACGTCACTTAAAGGAACCGTCATTCAGTATGAAGACTCCGGATGAAGAGGATGCTCCACGTCGGATGTCTTGAAGATGGAGCCGCTCCGCGTCGAATGGATGAAGATAGAAGATGCCGTCTGGATGAAGACTTCTGCCCGTCTGGAGGACCACTTTGCCCGGCTTGGATGACGACTTCTCCCGGCTTCGTTGAGGACTTCGGCCCGGTTGGATGAAGGCTTCTGCCGCTTCCTTGAGGATGGATGTCCGGTCTTCAGAACAGTAAGTCAATCTTCAGGGGGTTAGTGTTAGGTTTTTTTTAAGGGTGTATTGGGTGGGTTTTATTTTTAGGTTAGGGCTTTGGGCCACAAAAGAGCTAACTGCCCTTTTAAGGGCAATGCCCATCCAAATGCCCTTTTCAGGGCAATGGGGAGCTTAGGTTTTTTTTAGTTAGCTTTTTATTTGAAAAGAGCTGATTACTTTGGGGCAATGCTCTGCAAAAGGCCCTTTTAAGGGCTATTGATAGTTTAGTTTAGGCTAGGGTTTATTTTTTTATTTTGGGGGGGCTTTTTTTATTTTGATAGGGCTATTAGATTAGGTGTAATTAGTTTAAGGATCTGTAATTTGTTTTTTATTTTCTGTAATTTAGTGTTTGTTTGTTTTTTGTACTTTAGCTAATTGTATTTAATTTATTTAATTGTATTTAATTTAGTTAATTTATTTAATTGTAGTGTAGTGTTAGGTGTTAGTGTAACTTAGGTTAGGTTTTATTTTACAGGTAAATTTGTATTTATTTCAGCTAGGCAGTTATTAAATAGTTAATAACTATTTAATAACTATTCTACCTAGTTAAAATAAAAATAAACCGTAAGCTAGCTACAATGTAACTATTAGTTATATTGTAGCTAGCTTAGGGTTTATTTTATAGGTAAGTATTTAATTTTAAATAGGAAACATTTAGTTAATGATCGTAATATTTATTTAGATTTATTTAAATTATATTTAAGTTAGGGGGTGTTAGGGTAATGGTTAGACTTAGGTTTAGGGGTTAATAAATTTAGAATAGTGGTGGCGACGTTGGGGGCGGCAGATTAGGGGTTTATAAGTGTAGGTAGGTTGCAGCGACATTGGGGGTGGCAGATTAGGGGTTAATAAAAATAATGTAGGTGTCGGTGATGTTGGGGGCAGCAGATTAGGGGTTAATAAGTATTATGTAGGTGGCGACGATGTCCGGAGCGGCAGATTAGGGATTAATAAGTATAATGTAGGTGGCGGCGATGTTAGGGGCGGCAGATTAGGGGTTAATAATGTTTAACTAGTGTTTGCGAGGCGGGAGTGCGGCGGTTTAGGGGTTAATATGTTTATTATAGTGGCGGCGATGTCCGGAGCGGCAGAGTAGAGGTCAAAAATTTTATTTTAGTGTTTGGAATGCGAGAGGGCCTCGGTTTAGCGGTTAATAGGTAGTTTATGGGTGTTAGTGTACTTTTTAGCACTTTAGTTATGAGTTTTATGCTACGGCGTTGTACTATAAAACTCTTAACTACTGACTTTAAAATGCGTTAGGGATCTTGGAGGTAGAGGCTGTACCGCTCACTTTTTGGCCTCCCAGGACAGACTCGTAATACCAGCGCTATGGAAGTCCCATAGAAAAAAGTTCTCTTGGTATTTTTTGTTGTTATCCAGTTGCAAGAGCAGTAGATGGCAGCACTATTTCCTGCCACGTAGCAATCTAGACGCCTACCTAGGAAGCTCTTCAGCACAGAATAACACGGGAATGAAGCAAATTTGATAATAGAGGTAAATTGGAAACTTTTTTAAAATGTTACGCTCTGTAAGAATCACAAGAGAAAAGTTTTGGGGTTTTTAAATAAAAATTAAAACTCCACATGGCACTAAAATTACATATGGAGAGGACCAAGGGCATATTTTGCCCTGCAGGATTTAAAGGGGGCAGCACATTTTCAGATGGGTAGTTTTATGGTATAATGGCTTCCCACTCCTATGCTCTATTTTGTTTATAATTTTTTTAGTTGACTAATGGCATTTCACCTGTCATATGGTTGTGAGAAGTATATGAGGGAAGTATGAGATACAGTTAATAGTGGTGTGGGTTAGTGGGGGGGGGTTAAAGAAGCTGAATCTTATTGTATAGGGCAGCTCAACAGCTAAATGATTATTACTTTTTAAGAAGTGCCAAGTTGTTGTAGATATTAGGCTGTAGTGGGTGGAGTTGGGCTATTGAAAAACATCTGCAGCAAACAAAGGGGTTGATCCCAATCCTTCCTGAGAAACATATCCAATGATTTTTAACAAAAAATCACCATTTTGCAGATAAATAATTTGGTGATCTTTTCTTGTTATTGACCCCATAGTGTTAATGCATTGAAATATTTTCAAATTTGACTAGTATGTTCATTTATTGCAAGAAAAAACATATTAAATACAAGGTGCTAATCAATACAATTTTAGCGTTGTTGAGTGCTAACCGAGCTCAAGATAAATTAATAGTGCTTGTCTGTTTGCATTGGTTAAAAGTAAAATGTTAGCATGTGAGGGAAAGACTTAGGCGCACTAACATCTGGAGGTTGGATATTGTAACCGCACAAGATCCCTTTCCCCATAGACTTTCATGGGGTGAGCTAAAAGGGCTTCTCCTTTTTGTTCGAGTGCTAACCCAAAGGTGCGCTACGCCCAATGCGCTGAAGTCAAAGGGGTGTTAAGAAATAATTCAGATAACTATGTTCTTCACTTAGAAGAAAATTTTCTTTTTATTTATATATATATATATATATATATAAGCAAAAAGAGTCAGTTGCACTCTCACAAACAGTTCTCCAAGGGCCAGGGTGCTAGAGTAGTTGAAATGTAGCAAAACAGGAAACAGCACTCTCTGGACTTAAGTAAAAAATAAGTAGTTTATTCAGTAACGTTTCGGGGAATGCTCCCCTTCATCAGACCAACAACATACAAGTGAGACAAACATTTAAGCATACACAAACCCCTCCACCTAGTGCAAAAAACCGCCAAAAATGGTTGCCATAGCAACCAAGCAACCAGTTCAAAGTAAATACATTTACCAATGCAACAATGACATCAAAGAAACCAGATCATTATGGTTAATTAGCATCAGGTCAATTAGCAAATCAACACATCATCCTACCACATAATACACCTGCTGTATATTAGTACTTCTAATACCCCAGTGGCAGTGTGTCCTTTTAAAGAGACATATCACAATATTATTAGCTAAGTACAGGAACACAAGAATGTGTAGAAAAAAGGGGTTGAAAAAACGTTTAGTTAAACCTCGGCACCTCAACATATTGAAATGCAATTCACGTAATGCACTTATAGTAAATGCCTAACTCATAATACCCGTACTACATAGTCAAGGGTCATGTGTACCATAAATGCTTTAGAAGCAAATAGCAGCAAACTCGTTATACAGATACCTCAAACGATGTGTCCGTATTACATGCACAAAGTGTAGCACGACCTATGTAATCACCCTGTTCAGCATCAGACCAACCTCGCGCTGAATCTAGCACAGCTACTAGCGGAAAAACAAGGGATATGCGCATGCGTGGAAACCCGGCACAGTCCAGCCCCCAATGCTCCAGCTAGGTACCCAATAGGATAGAAAGGACAAGCCCCCACACCGGACAAACAGAGTTAATAAAATGGCATGGTAAGAGGGCCCCAAGGTACTACTAAGGGAAGGAAGGGTCCGGGTCATGAACGTAATAAATGCAGCAGGATATGCAGTAGAAGATAGTACAACACCCCTAATACCCAGATATCAGGAGTCACCCACTTAGGTCTAGTAACCCAGCTAGTTCAGTCTGACATACACGATGAGAAGGGTATATGCGTCTGTCATTTCTAACCTGTCAGCACCGGTCTTGCGGTCAAGACACCTATTGTCCGTGCATAGGCAATTTTACAGGGTCACAAAAAGGATGTCTATAAGTGTGCGCATGCGTGTAAGCCATGCCCAGTCAATTATTACTGTGTAAGGCAAGGTCCCTGATAGGCCGTCTGGGACAAGCCCCTATCCCTGTGTGAGTGACAGTTTTGCTATGAGATAGGGGGGCAGGTGTCCAAAGTCAAAAGATATGTCGGTCACAGTATGTTTCAGGCTGATGCTGTGATTACAGGTTTGCTAGAGCCCGGTGGCCCAGAAATATAAGGATCGCTATAAAGGAAAAGAGACCCCTAAACTAATGTGAATAAATACATAGTACAGGCAGGTCCCATCCCCCTAGATACAGAAAATACTAGTGCTAACAGGGTTCCGTAGTGCAAGGTTAGTAGCACCAGCACTCAGTGATGTGTCAACACTGCGGTGTGCATCAAAAGTAACATCCACTAATATACATAACAGAAACAACCTAAATAAGGGTACAACCATTGGGCACCCCTCCTGGAGGATAAATATGGGCAGAGCCTACAGCCAATCAGCAACCAGACTTCATGAACCCACTGTGGATAAAAGAATGCAAACATAGTATCAGATACTGTACAAACTAAATTAATCCCCTTAGAAAGATACAACCAGATACATTAGAAGCGTACACAGCTTAGTTCATAAAAAACAATGCCAGTCTATCCCCATGTTCAAACCTCTGGGGTGTATAGTGTCCAGTTTGAAAATCCACTCGGCCTCCTTCTGTAAGAGACGGGTGTCCCTGTCACCTCCCCTAGGCATTGGGGGTACATGATCGATGAGTTTAAATCTCAGGTCCGCCACAGAGTGACCCTTCTCCATAAAATGTCTGGCCACCGGTTGGTCACTCTTGCCTTTCTCAATTGCCGTCCGGATGGCACTCCTGTGATTAGCCATCCTTTTCTTAATGTCATCTGACGTCTTACCTATATAGAATAGGCCACAGTTGCAATTCAGCATGTACACCACAAATTTTGTGGTACACGTAAGGAAATGCTTGATCTTGTAGCTCGTGTTATTGTGTGGATGTTTGAATTGCTTGCATTGCAGCATGGCGTTACACGTTACACAACTCGGGCACTTGTAGGAGCCCCTTTTGGTGTTTGTCTTGACCTTGCTGTAGCTATCAGTTGGATCAGTGTTCATTAAGATGTCTTTTAGGTTTCTTCCCCTCTTATATCCAATTCTGGGTGGTCCATAGTCGTGGTATTCATTACCATACCACGACTATGGACCACTAGTAGCTGTGCTAGATTCAGCGCGAGGTTGGTCTGATGCTGAACAGGGTGATTACATAGGTCGTGCTACACTTTGTGCATGTAATACGGACACATCGTTTGAGGTATCTGTATAACGAGTTTGCTGCTATTTGCTTCTATAGCATTTATGGTACACATGACCCTTGACTATGTAGTACGGGTATTATGAGTTAGGCATTTACTATAAGTGCATTACGTGAATTGCATTTCAATATGTTGAGGTGCCGAGGTTTAACTAAACGTTTTTTCAACCCCTTTTTTCTACACATTCTTGTGTTCCTGTACTTAGCTAATAATATTGTGATATGTCTCTTTAAAAGGACACACTGCCACTGGGGTATTAGAAGTACTAATATACAGCAGGTGTATTATGTGGTAGGATGATGTGTTGATTTGCTAATTGACCTGATGCTAATTAACCATAATGATCTGGTTTCTTTGATGTCATTGTTGCATTGGTAAATGTATTTACTTTGAACTGGTTGCTTGGTTGCTATGGCAACCATTTTTGGCGGTTTTTTGCACTAGGGGGAGGGGTTTGTGTATGCTTAAATGTTTGTCTCACTTGTATGTTGTTGGTCTGATGAAGGGGAGCATTCCCCGAAACGTTACTGAATAAACTACTTATTTTTTACTTAAGTCCAGAGAGTGCTGTTTCCTGTTTTGCTATATATATATATATATATATATATATATATACACACATACTGTATATATATATATATATATATATATATATATATGTAAAATATATATCTATAGCTATCTCTCTTTATATATAGATAGGTAAAGAGAGCGATAGATAGATAGATAGATAGATAGATAGATAGATAGATAGATAGATAAAGAGAGATAGATATGTATATATATATATATATATATATATATATACAGTATTCCACAAAAGTGAGTACACCCCTCACATTTTTGTAAATATTTTATTATGTATTTTCATGTGACAACACTAAAGAAATGAAACTTTGCTACAATGTAAAGAAATGAGTGTACAGCTTGTATAACAATGTAAATTTGCTGTCCCCTCAAAATAACTCAACACACAGCCATTAATGTCTGAACCGTTGGCAACAAAAGTGAGTACACCCCTAAGTGGAAATGTCCAAATTGGGCCCAAAGTGTCAATATTTTGTGTGGCCACCATTATTTTCCAGCACTGCCTTAAAGGGACAGTCAACACCAGAATTTTTGTTGTTTAAAAAGATAGATAATCCCTTTATTACCCATTCCCCAGTTTTGCATAACCAACACTGTTATATTTATACACTTTTTACTTCTGTGACTAACTTGTATCTAAGCATCTTATGACCTCCCCTAATCACATGACTTTTAGTTATTATGTATTGACTTGCATTTTAGCCAATTAGTGAAGTGTCCGCCACTAGCCACGGGCGTGATCACAATGCTATCTATATGGCCTACATGAGCTTGCTCTCCCCTGCTGTGAAAAGTAAATAAAATATAGGCGGCCTTCAAAGGCTTAGAAATTATTATATGTGCCTTCCTAGGTTTGCTTTCAACTAGAATACCAAGAGAACAAAGCAAAATTGTTGATAAAAGTAAATTGGAAAGTTGTTTAAAATTACATGCCTTATTTGAAAAATGAAAGTTTTTTTTGGACTTGACTGTCCCTTTAACCCTCTTGGGCATGGAGTTCACCAGAGCTGCACAGGTTACCACTGGAGTCCTCTTCCACTCCTCCATGACGACATCAAAGAATTGGAGGATGTTAAAAACTTTGCGCTTCCCACCTTCAATTTGAGGATGCCCCACAGATGCTCAATAGGGTTTAGGTCTGGAGACATGTTTGACCAGTCCATCACCTTTACCCTCAGCTTCTTTAGCAAGGTAGTGGTCGTCTTGGAGGTGTGTTTGGGGTTGTTATCATGTTGGAATACTGCCCTGCGGCCATGTCTCCGAAGGGAGGGGATCATGCTCTGCTTCAGTATGTCACACTACATGTTGACATTCATGGTTCCCTCAATGAACTGTAGCTCCCCAGTGCCGGCAGCACTCATGCAGGCCCAGACCATGAAACTCCCACCACCATGCTTGACTGTAGGCAAGACACACTTGTCTTTGTACTCCTCACCTGGTTGCCGCCACGCACGCTTGACACCATCTGAACCAAATAAGTTTATCTTGGTTTTATCAGACCATAGGACATGGTTCCAGTAATCCCTGTCCTTAGTCTGCTTGTCTTCAGCAAACTGCAGGCTTTCTTGTGCATCATCCTTCTGGGATGACAGCCATGCAGACCAATTTGATGCAGTGTGCGGCGTATGGTCTGAGCACTGACAGGCTGAACCCCCACCCCTTCAACCTCTGCAGCAATGCTGGCAGCACTCATACATCTATTTCCCAAAGACAACCTCCGGATATGACGCTGAGCGCACATGCACTCAACTTCTTTGGTTGACCATTGCAAGGCCTGTTCTGAGTGGACCTTGTCCTGTGAAACCGCTGTATGGTCTTTCCCACTGTGCTGCAGCTCAGTTTCAGGGTCTTGGCAATCTTCTTATAGCCTAAGCCATCTTTATGTAAAGCAACAATTCTTTTTTTCAGATCCTCAGAGAGTTCTTTGCCATGAGGTGCCATTTTAAACTTTCAGAGACCAGTATGAGAGAGTGTGAGAGCGATAACACCACATTTAACACATCTGCTCCCCATTCACACCTGAGACCTTGTAACACTAATGAGTCACATGACACCGGTATGGGAAAATGGCTAATTGGGCCAAATTTGGACATTTCCACTTAGGGTGTAATCACTTTTGTTGCCAACAGTTTAGACATTAATGGCTGTGTGTTGAGTTATTTTGAGGTGACAGCAAATTTACACTGTTATACAGGCTGTACACTTACTACTTTACATTGTAGCAAAGTGTCACATTTCACATGAAAAGATATATAATAAAATATTTACAAAAATGTGAGGGGTGTACTCATTTTTTTGGGATACTGTATATATATATATATATATATATATATATAAATAAAATTTTCTTTCTAGTGATGAACATAGGAATAACATAAAGATATTAAAATTTGACTGGGAGGGGATCAAAAGTGTATATAAATAAATATATATTTATATATATATATATATATATATATATATATATGTGTGTGTGTGTTTGTGTATGTGTGTGTGAGTGTGTGTATATACGGTATATATATATATATATATATATATATATATATATATAAAACTAGCAGGTGTCCCAGCACTCCAACCTTGGTTATATAGCAAACACCTGGGTGCAGTCCTTAAAGTTCATATTCAGTAATACTTTTTTAAGTGAAGGGAACTCTCAGGATTTTTGTAGACACAAAAAATGTTTTATTATGAGTAACAATAGGTCATCAAAAGACAAGGTCGACGTTTCGGCTTTCTTAGGAGCCTTCTTCAAGACAAAAAACATCTCATTACGGCATATAGCCGTGCTCCACAAACAGGAAATATATATGTCTGTGTGTGTATGTGTATATATGTGTATATACTGTATATACAGTATAGATATATATATATATATATATATATTTGCGTGTGTGTGTATTAGTGTAATACCTTAATTTAATATGTTTTACATGTGTTTTGTGAAACATTTTTTTTATAACCCTAACACTTTACTTTGGGTTGTGCTTATTCTATTGCTATTTGGGCTTTCGCTCAAGAGCAGCACATAACTTTCAACTTGTAAAATGAGCAATGTTTAGCGTGGTCAAAATATTGATTAAAATACTGGGCGCACTAAAGGGATGTCAGGCTGCTCTAAACATTCTCTGCTAATTCTGTTCTACCATGGACTTGCAATATCAATTTGTGTGCTAATTTTAGCACGGTTCTGCGATATTGAAATCACATCCTGTTCTATTAATAGCGCTCCACTTGTAATCTGGGCCAAGGTGTTTAATGTAAGCTCTAACCCTCCCCCTAACAATATCCCTAACCCTACACCTACACCCACATTATTTTAATGTCACAGAAATGACAGATGTGACATTATTAACTCATGTTAATTACACACCAAATAAGAATCATCATAACAGTATGATAACTTAGCATATAAACACATTCGATCACTTCAAATCACTTAATACAAAATTATAATATTTTATACTAGGGATGACTGAACGGAAATTGTTTTTGAATGAAGGAACATTTATTTAGTAATTTAATCTCCGTTATAAAACATTTCTATAGGACAAATGCTGTATTCCAATTTTGATTAAAAGGATAGTAAAGTCAAAATTAAAGGGACAAAATACTCATCTCCTAAATGACTTGAAAGTGATGCAGCATACCTGTAAAAAGCTGACAAGAAAATATCACCTGAGCATCTCTATGTAAACATTGAAAAAATTTTACCTCAAAATTTCTTCAGCTCACCAGAGTAAGTGTTGTGTAAACAAAAACAAAACAAACACAATAGCCAATCAGCATCAGCAGTTCTGAGGTAATGCTTTGCCTTTGCTGTAATCTCATGAGATTTCATAGAACTTACTTAAACTGAATAGGAAAATAACATGACTGTGCCTGCACATGCCAGATGCACACTTCCCTTGCAAGTCCTGTGACAAGCATCCTGACTGACTGCTTAAAGTCTCTTTACAGTGGGATGTGAATACTTAGGAAATTTGAGGTAAAATATCTTCCATTTTAACATGGAGATGTTCAGGTGATATTTTCTAGACAGCTTTTTACAGCTATGCTGCATCACTTTCAAGTGCTTCATTATTTGGGTAACATGTCCCTTTAAACTTAAATTGATTAATAAGTCATTTTAAAGAACCTTCCAATTTACTTCTGTCATCAATTATGCCTAATTCTGTTGGTATGCTTTGTTAAAGAGTAATTCTAGTTGAGCTTAGGAGCATGCACTTGTCTCTAGCCATCAGTCAGAAGTGTTTGCCACATTGTTTATAGCAATGCATAGACTACTAAAGACAGGTGCATGCCCCCGAGCTCCTATCAGCCTACCTAGATTTACTCTTCAACAAAGGATAAAGCAAATTTGATAAAAGAAGTAAATTAGAAAATTGTTTAAAATTACGTGCTCTATCTGAATCATGAACGTTTAATTTTGACTTTACTGTCCCTTTAATATATTTTATTTAAGGGGCTTTTTTATTTATAAATAAACATACATTCATACATTTAAACATAGTGTAATATAGATGCAGAAGTCATATATAAGAAGAAAAATGGAAAAGAAAATCGGCAATTACAACGTTGAGGAAGCAAGTTGTTATTTATCAGAATATATTCATAGAGGTACGCTGTTTAACTTAGGGCAATGCCGTACAAAAGGCCCTTTGAAGGGCTATATGTAGTTTAGATTAGGGGGTGGTTTTATTTGGGGGGGGGGCTTTTTTATTTTCATAGGGATTAGGTAAAAAAAAAATATTTTTGATAATTTTGTTTATTTTTTCTGTAATGTTAGACTTTTTTATTTTTTGTAATTTAATGTTAGTTTTTTTAATTTTAATTGTAATTTAGTAGTAATTGGGGTTAATTTAGGGGGTGTTAGGTTAGGGGCTTAGTAATTAAATTAGTTATTTGCGTAGTGGGGGGGGTTGGCAGTATAGGGGTTAATATATTAATTAGGGTTATTGCGATGTGGGGGGTTGACGGTTTAGTGGTTAATAGGTAAATTAGGGTTATTGTGATGTGAGGGTTTGGTGGTTTAGAGATTAATAGGTTAATTAGGGTTATTGCGATGTGGGGGCTTGGTGGTTTAGGGGTTAATAGGTTAATTAGGTTTATTGCGATGTGGGGGGTTGGCGGTTTAAGAGTTAATAGGTTAATTAGGTTTTTTGAGATGTGGGGGTTTTGCAGTTTAGGGGTTAATAGGTTAATTAGGTTTATTGTGATGTGAGTGGTTGGCAGTTAAGGGGTTAATATTTTAATTATGTTATTTGTGGATTATGGGTTAATTACTTTATTGTTTTGCAATGTGGGGGTTGACGGTTTAGGTGTTTGTTAATACTTTGTGTGGGAGGTTAGTTTTTTTGTTATACTTCGTGTGGGCGGTTACATGTTTTTTTTTTTTTTCTTGCTGGCGGTTACGTGTTTTTTAGTTATTTCGTGCGGGCGGTTGCGTGTTTTTTTTTTAAGGCTTCAGGTTAGCTTACGCTGCATCCAGGTGGATTCCGAAAATGGCAGGATGATAAAAGAATCCACCTGCGGTGAATTATTTCATCTCCCTGACATTTTCGGAATCCATCTGGTGGATTCTTTTGGCTGTGAGCGCAGGATGCGTGCGCAACTGGCAACACCGACAGACGCGTTACAAACGCGATTATATTATAGATATATCAATTTATTTATCTACAAAAGTCTCTGTAGACTATAATGGTGGTTTTCTGTTGAACACCATTAGATAATCTTTTCTAAAGGTTTCCGATTGACCCCATTGTCCTCTAAAGAGGATAAACGTATAATCAAGCTCGCACACTATCACTCCTGAGCAGGACATAGGCAGTGGATACATGTGTATGCCACTCCACTTAGTTTCTGGCTCAGGAAGTAATAATTGCGGCTACCAGGTAAGAATTTAAAGGGACATCAAACCCCAAATGTTTCTTTAATGATTTAGGTAGAACATACAATTTTAAACAACTTTCCAGTTTACTTCTATTATCAAATTTGCTTCATTCTCTTGGTATCGTTTGTTGAAGGAGCACCAATGCACTACTGGTTTCTAACTGAACACATGGGTGAGCCAATGACATTCAGGATATATATGCAGCCACCAATAAGCAGCTAGAACATAGGTTCTTTGCTGCTCATGAGCTTTCCTAAATATTCCTTTCAGCAAAGGATAACAAGAGAAGGAAGCATATTAGATAATAGAAGTAAATTGGAAAGTTGTTTAAAATTGTATGCTCTGTCTGAATCATGTATAATTATGGCTTTACTGTCCCTTTAACTATAAGGTTAATCACAATTATTTAGAAAAAATATCAAAGTGATTTATCTACAATATACTTTAATGAGGAACTTCGTAGAAAAAAAAATTTTTATACACTTTTGTGATTGCCGTTTCTCGTGTTTGCAGTGGTTTAAACTCATATGGGTTGATCACAATCCTTTAGAAAAAGTTACAAAGTCCCCATAGTCTATAATGGTGAATTTTGTAGTAAAACCATTAGATAAGCTGTTCTATAGGATTGTGATTGACCCCTATGGTGTTGATCACTGTCTATTGTTTCATAATTATTGTAATTTTAAAGCCTGCATATGAGCCCTTTTTAATGTCAATGCAATCGCAATCAGCCGTTTTCATTGTTTAGCACTTTATTCTTTATTAGTTTGGTGGAGCAATGGACCAATACTTAACATCTGTCAGCCCTGTTTTGCTGATCGCAATCCAAGTTTACAATACTTAGCAAATTTACAGGACAATTTTTTAGCGTACTGAATTCAATAGCTAAGAGGTCTTGATAAACCACCAGATAACACTTTTCTATTTATTACCCAGTACCCCTAAAAGTTTTCAAATGCTCTTGTCATATTAGATGACAAAGGAATTGATCACAATCCTTAAGACGCCCTTATGTAATGTTATCAACAGAAATATAAGATAAAAGGGACAGTCTAGTCAAAAATAAACTTCATTATTCAAATAGGGTATGTCATTTTAGGCAGCTTTCCGATTTATTTTTATCATCAAATTTGTTTTGTTCTCTTGGTATTCTAAATTGAAAGCTAATCCTCATATGCAAAGGCTCATATGCAAATGTCTTAGCCTTTGAAGGCCGCCTCTTATCTAAATGCATTTTGAGGGGGGTTACAACTAGAGGGCATTAGTTCATGTGTGCCATACAGATAACATTGTGCTCACGCATGTGAAGTTACCTAGGAGTCAGCACTGATTGGCTAAAATGCAAGTCTGTCAAAAGAACTGAAATAAGGGGTCAGTTTGCAGAGCCTTAGAAACAAGGTAATTACAGAGGTAAAAAGTATATTAATATAACTGTGTTGGTTATGCAAAACTGGGTAATGTGTAATAAAGGAATTATCTAGTTTTTTAAACAATAAAAATTGTGGTGTAGACTGTCCCTTTAAAGTCTAGGGGATTTTTGTAGATGAATCATTTGATAAACATTTCTGAAGGATTATGATCACCAAATAGATCCCAACAAATGCACATGATTATTATACCAATAATGCCCCTGTTCAAATCCATTAAAGAGTGATTTGCATGTTCAACACATTCATGATACAAAGATAATGCTATAGCACTTAGTCTGAACTTTAAAAGAGTAGTAGTTTTTTTAATGACAAATTTCAGTTATGTATATTTCCACTCCCCCTGTATCATGTGACAGCCATCAGCCAATCACAAATGCACATACGTATATTCTGTGAATTCTTGCACATGCTCAGTAGGAGCTGGTGACTCAAAAAGTGTAAATATAAAATACTGCACATTTTGTTAATGGAAGTAAAATGGAAAATTGTTTAAAATTAAATTCTCTGTCTAAATCATGACGGTTTAATTTTGACTTGAGTGTCCCTTTAAGGAAAAAACAGCATTGAAATACTCATTCATGATTTTTACTTTTTAATAGGTGCTGGCATTTTAAAATGTAATGCCTATTTGGTCTGTATTTAACATGGTGCATATATAAATAATGTCATATATAAATAGATTTGAATACCCCTTTAATATAATTATGGCATTTGGCAAAACTTTATTCATTACTTAAAGGGTTGTGAAGGTCATTTTCTTTGTAAATGAATTATTGCAAAATATCTCCATACAAAAATAACTATTTTAAAACTTATTATTATTTGGCAGTACATGAACCTGCCCATTTGAAAATTCTCAGGAATATTGTACACCTTATATTCTTTGCAACTGACAATTAAGGAGATGAATAAATAGGCACTTGCGCTGATTAAGCAGCCACTGAGTAGCATGTTTCAGGGTTATGATTCTAAATTCAGCATCCACACCTCTCTGTGGGCATCAATAAAAACACTTACAGTGTAAAAAATAAAGTGACTGTAAAGTCTAAATTAAACTTTCATGATTCAGACACAGCATGTAATTTTAACTTTCCAAATAACTTCTAATATCTAATTTGCTTCATTCTCTTTGTATCCTTTGCTGAAAAGAATACCTAGGTAGGCTCAGTAGCAACAATGCACTACTAGGAGCTGATGGCTGACTGAACATGCCTTTTGTCAGTGGCTCACAATGATTAGCTAGCTCCCAGTAGCACATCGCTGCTCCTTTAACAAAAGCAAATTAAATAAATGTGATAAGATATGTAAGTTGAAAAGTTGGTAATAATTGTATTCTCAGGAAAGAAAGGGGGATGGGTTTTTATGTCCCTTTAAATATTTTATTTATCAAATTTGAAGTTCCCTTTAAAAATATACTTTCTCGCTTATATGCTTGTGGTGCTTCTACTGAGTCAACATCATCTACTGTGATGCTGTATAGGTCTGGGTTGTCCGTTTTCTACCCACACTAATGTTGACTCACCCCACACTGGGTGACTCCATTATCTGCATCAATTCCTACAGCCTAATGAGGTATCCGGGTACCAAATGCTTACTGAATATTGTATCAAGAAAGTGCAAGGTCATTGTCACCCCCACAATCACTAAGAATGTGTATACTTGTTTATCTATTGCATCAGAATCTGAATAGCAACTCAGAGCCTAATTACCCAATACTGATGATTTCCCACAGGGGAAGAAAAATTAATAGCGTTGGAAAGCTGCACAGGTATCTGATTATGTCTACAGTAATTGCAAAGAGAGGTTGAAGAGGAAAACAGAATGATGATAGGTGTCTTTGATAGATTGAAAACTGATATTGATGACACAAAGAGATAGGAGTTAAATGGGCTGCGGGTGAGACATGTAATTGGAGAAAGAGTTTAATTTGATGCATAGTAGGTGTCAATGTACAACACTGATTATGCCCAAAAGAGATTGAACAACTATTGCATACAGTCTAATTCTACAACCTGTTTTTCAATTCATGGATTTTGAGGAATGTGTAGACTACAAAAGTCTTATAAATGATATGATACTATTGATAAATTCTAACTAGCTAAGGGCAAGACAGACAGCAGAAATAAATTAACTTATCACGTTGAATACTTGCCTTATTATTTAAAGGGACAAGAAACCCAAACTTTTTCTTTCATGATTCAGATAGAGAATACAATTTTAATCAACTTTCCAGTTTACTTGTATTATTTAATTTGCTTCCTTCTCTTGTTATCCTTTGCTGAAAGGTTTATCTTGGAAAGCTCAGGAGCAGCAAATAAAATACGTTCTAGCTGCTGATTAGTTGCTGCATATATAAACCAATTGTCATTGGCTCACTCATGTGTTCATTTAGAAACCAGTAGTGAATTGCTGCTCCTTCAACAAATGTTTCCAAGAGACTGAAAGTAAACTAGAAAGTTGTTTAAAATTGTATTCTCTATCTGAATCATGAAAGAAAAATGTGTTTCATGTCCCTTTAAGGGTAAGATCTACTATGGAGCAAAAATGTGATGTCTGGATGTGTGTGCACTCTGAGAAGCTAGTACTGGATTAAAGGGACAAAGAAGTATAAATGAAACTTTCAAGATTCTGAATGACAGAATATATCATCTAAAAAATAACAACAAAAACTTTTTACCCCTGCATCTTGGTCTTTTTGGTTGAAACTTGAATCCTTTCCATAGTGGTATACTGAAGTAGACTCAGGGTGGTGCATACAGGGAGTGCAGAATTATTAGGCAAATGAGTATTTTGACCACATCATCCTCTTTATGCATGTTGTCTTACTCCAAGCTGTATAGGCTCGAAAGCCTACTACCAATTAAGCATATTAAGTGATGTGCATCTCTGTAATGAGAAGGGGTGTGGTCTAATGACATCAACACCCTATATCAGGTGTGCATAATTATTAGGCAACTTCCTTTCCTTTGGCAAAATGGGTCAAAAGAAGGACTTGACAGGCTCAGAAAAGTCAAAAATAGTGAGATATCTTGCAGAGGGATGCAGCACTCTTAAAATTGCAAAGATTCTGAAGCGTGATCATCGAACAATCAAGCGTTTCATTCAAAATAGTCAACAGGGTCGCAAGAAGCGTGTGGAAAAACCAAGGCGCAAAATAACTGCCCATGAACTGAGAAAAGTCAAGCGTGCAGCTGCCAAGATGCCACTTGCCACCAGTTTGGCCATATTTCAGAGCTGCAACATCACTGGAGTGCCCAAAAGCACAAGGTGTGCAATACTCAGAGACATGGCCAAGGTAAGAAAGGCTGAAAGACGACCACCACTGAACAAGACACACAAGCTGAAACGTCAAGACTGGGCCAAGAAATATCTCTATCTATGATTTTTCTAAGGTTTTATAGACTGATGAAATGAGAGTGAGTCTTGATGGGCCAGATGGATGGGCCCGTGGCTGGATTGGTAAAGGGCAGAGAGCTCCAGTCCGACTCAGACGCCAGCAAGGTGGAGTACTGGTTTGGGCTGGTATCATCAAAGATGAGCTTGTGGGGCCTTTTTGGGTTGAGGATGGAGTCAAGCTCAACTCCCAGTCCTACTGCCAGTTTCTGAAAGACACCTTCTTCAAGCATGGTACAGGAAGAAGTCGGCATCCTTCAAGAAAAACATGATTTTCATGCAGGACAATGCTCCATCACACGCGTCCAAGTACTCCACAGCGTGGCTGGCAAGAAAGGGTATAAAAGAAGAAAATCTAAAGACATGGCCTCCTTGTTCACCTGATCTGAACCCCATTGAGAACCTGTGGTCCATCATCAAATGTGAGATTTACAAGGAGGGAAAACAGTACACCTCTCTGAACAGTGTCTGGGAGGCTGTGGTTGCTGCTGCACGCAATGTTGATGGTGAACAGATCAAAACACTGACAGAATCCATGGATGGCAGGCTTTTGAGTGTCCTTGCAAAGAAAGGTGGCTATATTGGTCACTGATTTGTTTTTGTTTTGTTTTTGAATGTCAGAAATGTATATTTGTGAATGTTGAGATGTTATATTGGTTTCACTGGTAAAAATAAATAATTGAAATGGGTATATATTTGTTTTTTGTTAAGTTGCCTAATAATTATGCACAGTAATAGTCACCTGCACACACAGATATCCCCCTAAAATAGCTATAACTAAAAACAAACTAAAAACTACTTCCAAAACTATTCAGCTTTGATATTAATTAGTTTTTTGGGTTCATTGAGAACATGGTTGTTGTTCAATAATAAAATTAATCCTCAAAAATACAACTTGCCTAATAATTCTGCACTCCCTGTATATCTAGTGCACTATATGGCAGCAGTGGGTGTAACAAAATTAGTTAAGCAGTCTGTAGAGGGAGCTTTAGAGTGCCATAGCTTCAGCCACTCTATGGTAAAACTCTATGATAAACTAAACTAGTGCAATATAGCTATAGACACTATTTAAAAAGGAAACAGTTTAAACACAAACTGAGAGTGTGTCTCTCTTTGCATAGGAGACTTCCAAACAGTGGGCTCGTTTCCATTGAGCCGGTAAAAATTGAGCCGTAAGCTACCGAAGCAGCCGACAGCTAAAAGTAATTTATGGCTCCATTTTAGTACCAGGTTTTCACTGATTAGAACAGCCAATAGGATTTCACTAGCTTTCATCCTATTGGCTGATTTGAATTTGAAGATCCAAATCAGCCAATAGGAATGCAAGTGATGCCATTTTTAAACGCGTACCTTGCATTGAATCCTCAGTGTGCAGCGGTGATCGTACAAAGAGGATCCTCCATGCTCCATGGCTCCGCGGTCCAAGGTCTTCAGTTTCGAGGTCATCTCCGCTCAACACCGGCTTGGTCCTGGATGAAGATAGATGAAGATGGAAGATGTCGGCGGTTCCAAGAAGACTTCACCGCCGCCTGGAAGAGGACCTACTCCGCCGGACTTCAGGAATGGTGAGTACCTATTTATGGCTTAGAGTTATTTATTTTATTTTATTTGGGGGGGGGGGTTATTTTTTAGATTAGGGATTTTGGGCACTGAAAAAGAGCTGAATGCTCTTTTAAGGGCAATGCCCATACAAATACCCCTTTAGGGGCAATGGGTAGTTTAGGATTTTTTAGTGTTAGTTTTTTTTTATTTTGGGGGGTTTGATGGGTGGGGGGGTTTTACTATTAGAGGGGGGACTTAGTATTTTTTAAGGTAAAATAGCTGTTTAACTTAGGGCAATGTCCTACAAAAGGCCCTTTTAAGGGCTATTGGTAGTTTAGTTTAGATTAGGTGGTGTTTTTATTTTGGGGGGGCTTTTTTATTTTCATAGGGATTAGGTTTAATTTTTTTATTTTGGATAATTTGGTTTATTTTTTTCTGTAATTTTAGTCTTTTTTCATTTTTTGTAATTTTCAATTTAATTATGTAATTTAATTTTAGGTTTAATTAATAATTTAATGTTAGGATTTTTACTTTTATTGTAATTTAGGATTTTTTATTTTAATTGTAATTTAGGATTTTTTAAATTAATGTAATGGGGGTTAATTTAGGGGATATTAGGTTAGGGGGCTTAGTGATTAGTTATTTGCGTTGTGGGGCATGGCAGATTAGGGGTTAATAGTTTTAATAGCCAGTTTGCGTTGTGGGGTATAGCGGATTAGGGGTTAATAGTTTTAATAGCTAGTTTGCGTTGTGGAACATGGCGGAGTAGGGGTTAATAGTTTTAATAGCTAGTTTGCGTTGTGGGGCATGGCGGATTAGGGGTTAACAGTTTTAATAGCTAGTTTGCATTGTGGGGCATGGCAGATTAGGGGGTTAATAGTTTTAATAGCTAGTTTGCATTGTGGGGGCATGGGGGATTATAGGTTAATAGTTTTAATAGCTAGTTTGTGTTGTGGGGCATGACGGATTATAGGTTAAACATTTTAATAGCTAATTTGCATTGTGGGGGCATGGCGGATTAGGGGTTAATCGTTTTAATAGCTAGTTTGCGTTGTGGGGCATGGCGGATTATGGGTTAATAGTTTTAATAGCTAGTTTGCAATGTGGGGCATGGCGGATTAGGGGTTAACAGTTTTAATAGCTAGTTTGCATTGCGGGGCATGGTGGATTAGGGGTTAATAGTTTTAATAGCTAGTTTGCGTTGTGGGGCTTGGCGGATTAGAGGTTAATAGTTTTAATAGCTAGTTTGCCTTGTGGGGCATGGCGGATTAGGGGTTAATAGTTTTAATAGCCAGTTTGCGTTGTGGGGCATGGCGGATTAGGGGTTAATAGTTTTAATAGCTAGTTTGCGTTGTGGGGCATGGCGGATTATGGGTTAATAGTTTTAATAGCTAGTTTGCGATCTGGGGCATGGCGGATTAGAGGTTAATACATTTATTATAAATTGCGATGTGGGGGGGATACCGGGGTTTGACGTGTTGGGTTAGATTTCAATGGGAAAATGGTCTCAAAGAGCACCTTTTTCCTGTTTTACACCAAGTTGAGCTGGGTGTAATTTTTTTTACTGTATCGGCAGCCTCCGGCAGTGTATTAACGGTTTGCCCGGGCATTGGAAACCGGGTATAATTTAAAGATTAGCGGGTTCTTATACTTTGTATGGGGCACAATAATGTTTTGGGAAGCTGAAATTGAGTTATAACGGGCCATTGGAAACAGTTGGTGAACCATATTGCTTCCAACTGCTTATTTAACTGTTTGCAAACGCACGCAAACCAAATTACGACTCAATGGAAACGAGCCCAGTGTGTGCAGTATTAGTTAGTGAGAGCAGAGCTGTGAGTGTTATTTTCTGTCACATTAGCAGAGCTTGCTGCAGCTAAAGCTCCCTCTAAGGGGCCTATTTATGAAAGGCCTGTCGGACATGATCCGACATTGCGGATCATGTCCGACAGACCTTGCTGAATGCGAAGAGCAATACGCTCTCCGCATTCAGCATTGCACCAGCAGCTCTTGTGAACTGCTGGTGCAACGCCGCCCCCTGCAGATTCGCGGCTAGCAAGGGGGTGTCAATCAACCCGATTGTATTCGATTGGGTTGAATTGCGGTGATGTCTGTCCGTCTCCTCAGAGCAGGCGGACAGTTTATGGAGGAGCGGTCTTTAGACCGCTGCTTCATAACTGGTGTTTCTGGCGAGCCGTCAGAGCTTCAAGCTCCATACGGAACTTGATAGACATGCCCTTAAAGGCTACTTGTAAAATATTGTTGCCCTACTGCCATATAGTGCTCATAACACGTGCACGCTTCTGGGCTTTCTTCACAATTATAGCATTAAAAGGGGTCAAGTTTCATCAAAGGATACCAAAAGAAAAGGGTTCATTTGGAAACAAAACCTGGAAAGTTACTACAATTATAAAAGTTTAATTTTGACTCCCATGTCTCTTGTAAAAATTCTTTAGGTCCATAAATACAATAATTTTATGAATTTTTAAAAGAATGATTTACAATATGATGCTATAGACCAGATGAATAATTCTTCAGATCAGATGGACAAAGTTCCCAGGCAGTGAAAGAAAATCCATTGTAAAAGAAATAAAGAGGGCAGTAAACTGTAAGAAAACTAAATCTTTAATCTATTTAAACTTTGCAGTAAATGCATATCTGTATAGTGAATTAAACTAAAGTACTTTCACATTTAGTTGTAATTACTATGCAATGAGTTATACAGTATATTTACTTAAATATTTTAAATACATGTAGTTTTTTGTTTACTGTCTCTCTAATAGCAAAATCATTTTTTTAATGTATCTTAACCAATAGTATTAAGTACTATAATTACATGCATTGCTTTCCACTTATCTTGCCTTTTTGCCTTCACTTTATTTCATATGTATTTTAATTTACCTTGGCACTGCCAACCAATTTGCCAAGTGTGGAGGTCTGAAAGCTGCAGAAAAAATGTGGAGTTCTGAAAACTGCCGACCCACTCAAACAATGACCATGTCCAGTTCAGACAATTTTTGCAGGAGCAGGATTACTGAAGGCATGTCAGGTACCAAAAGTGTGAGGTCCCTCGGGAGTCCTCTCCAACGCTGGATTGGCCTACCAGGATACCAGGATATCTTCCAGTGGGCTGCAGCAGCTGGGGATGGAAAGCTTTAATTTAAAGGAGTTATTAAAGGGACACTGTAACCAAAAATTTTCTTTCGTGATTCAGATTGAGCATGAAATTTTAAGCAACTTTCTAATTTACTCCTATTATCAAATTTTCTTCATTCTCTTTGTATCTTTATTTGAAATGCAAGAATGTAAGTTTAGATGCCGGCCCATTTTTGGTGAACAACCTGGGTTGTCCTTGCTGATTGGTGGATAAATTCATCCACCAATAGAAAAGTGCTGTCCAGAGTACTGAAACCAAAAAAAAAGCTTAGATGTCTTCTTTTTCAAATAATGATAGCAAGAGAACGAAGAAAAATTGAAAATAGGAGTAAATTAGAAAGTTGCTTAAAATGTCATGCTCAATCTGAATCACGAAAGAAAATTTTTGGTTACAGTGTCCCTTTAATGGATGCAATAGGGTTGTAGGGGGCCTATATAATAACAATCTGGCGCTTTTTTTAAAATACTAACTAATATAATTCTCATGGATACCAAGCTGCCAAGGCCACCTCCCTGTACTGGATTACTGTGTTTTCCACGACACCCTTGTTAATTGTTGTTACACTACTTGAACTTTGCCCTGAAAGAGATGATCTCTACCCCACTTATCCCCTCCCCGCCTCATCGAGGTCCGGCTGAAATATCTTGGAACTACTCACCGGCATGACTCGATAGGGATCCCCGCTGAAATTTAACCTAGGTTGCTCTAGAGGCCCTTTGCCCCAGAGCTCCGCTCTTTTGGGGATTTGTATTTCCTATGATGGGCAAGGGTTGGGGTGATTGCCAGGAGGGAGCTCCCTTCGGAACTCAGGGTTTCGGACCCCCCCTCTCTCTCTACTAACACTGGCTGACCTGGCGTACCTTTGATCAGCTGCCGTCATGTTGCTTTTTGGACTAGGACAACTTGGGGCCAGGAGCTCTACCATGGTACCCGGCAATAGCGGCCGCTCCCTTGGCATCACCCAGAGATCGCGACCTAGTTACTGTGGGATCCCTATGTGCCTATTGTTCAAATGGGGCGCCAGGCTGTCTAGAGGGGTGGGAATGGCGGGAATCTTGGGATCAGATAAGGCACTTATCAAGATGTTAAATGTGTATATAAGCTGTGTGTCTTTCCCAATAAAGTCTGTTCGTGTGAGGCTCGTGGGATACTCCTCTATCAGACCGGCCAGTAGTCTTGTTATCCCGGCGTCGAGTCGGAAAGACAGGGAATATCCCAGAGCAGAGAATATCGGGAAAACGAGGAGAGCGGCACTCACCACAGGCAGGACAGCACAAGGCAAATAGGCAGACAGGATACAGCAACAGAAAAGCAGACCAGCAATTCAGGGGTTAACCAGGTAGCGTAGTAAGACAGGCAAGGTTCAGTAACAAATATCAGTCCAGTAGCTTAGGGGTTAACCAGTTAGCGTAGTGAGACAGGCAGGATTCAGTAACAAGTATCAGTCCAGCAGATAAGGGGTTAACCAGTTAGCATAGTGAGACAGTCAGGGTTCAGTAACAGGTATCAGTCCAGCAGATAAGGGGTTAACCAGTTAGCATAGTGAGACAGGCAGGGTTCAGTAACAGGTATCAGTCCAGCAGATAAGGGGTTAACCAGTTAGCATAGTGAGATAGGCAGGGTTCAGTAATAGGTATCAGTCCAGCAGATAAGGGGTTACCCAGTTAGCGTAGTGAGACAGGCAGGGTTCAGTAACAGGTATCAGTCCAGCAAACGATCTGTCACTCCCAAGGGTACACAAAGTAGCACCTATACTTGGGCAGTGACAGGTCGTTTGCTGCCTGTTTAAATACCCTTGGCAAGGCGCCAAGAGACCGGCCGGCATCAGGAGCGTGCGGCGATGACGTCAGCGCCGCACGCACACTGAGCCGACACAGCCCTAGGCAACGAGCATGGAGAGGACGCCGCGCCCCTAGCAACTGGTTATTAGGGTGCGCTCTTGCTAAAATCACTTTCTCCTCTCGAGAGCTGCAGGTTCCAGGTACGAGAAGGACCCTTTTGGCGGAGCTACCCAGTTGGGTAGCCGGAGTCTGTCCCAACTGGTTGGCAGTGATGGGATGCTTCCTTCTACCTGGAACATCCAAACCACCACCAGGGTCCCTTCGGATGGAGCAGCGGTACTCTGGGTTTAAAAGAAGTACCCTTAAAGACTTACTGGAAGTTTGTGGACAAGTGGCCAGCAACAAATCCAAGGCAGCAATCATTGCTGAGCTGATAGAAGGCGATAGAGCCAGCAATCAGGCCAGTGAGCCCAGCAGTAACCAGGGCAGTGACCAAGCCTGCAAACCCTCAACTGGGGGCACTGAGATGTCTGAGGTCCAAAGGGAGATCCAATGGCGGGTGGTGCTCTATGGGACCACCCCATCCCAGGAGATCATCACACAGATAATTGCTGATACTACCCGCCTCAAGATACTGGAGGTCCAGAATGCTATGAGGGGAGCTTACTGGCCGATCTAAGGCCTGCTCCCCCTCCCGCAAGAAGTTACCCCATGAGATTTTCCTTGCCTTTAAAGATGGAGAAGAGGAGATCGACCAATGCCTGCAGGGCATCGCAGATTCCTCTTGATTGGAAACCTGTTGGGAAGGGCCTTGGATGCCTTTGAGACCATCCCCCTGGAGGACAAGCGGAACTAGGTATGGAGGTACTAGGAACTTGGCTAGGTATGCCATCCCCTAGAGGCTCACCGTCTGAAGTTCCGGAGATTGAGGAGGAGAGAGGGGCAACCCTTTACTGAGTGGACTCACCAGTTCCCCCGCTTCCTGGATTATTGGTTTTTAGGTTGCCAAGTGACCACCCTGACCCAAGCCTCCCAGCTCATCCTCCTGGAGCATTTTTATGACCACTCCTCGCCGGAGGTACGAGAATGGGTCTGGGGCCGGAAACCTGAAACGGTAGATCAAGCTGCCATCCTGGCAGACCAATTCTTGGATGCCCGATGCACGGTTTGACCCGCTCCACTCCTGCACCTCCTTGGTCTCTAGTGACCCACTGGTACCCCCCTGCTCTACTGGGTCCACTCCGGTCTTCTGGGCCCAGTCCGCCGCGAAAGATAGGAATCCAGTGCTATGTGTGTGATCAAGTGGGCCATATACGGTCCAATTGTCCAAAGAATCTGCCCCACCCCAACTGGACCAGAGCCCCAGCTGGAGTTTCCAGAGCAGCACTTCACTGCTTGGAGTCAGGGAGCCCCGCGGACCCCGCCACTTGGGCTGAAGAGGAATTCGGGGTTCTACATGAAGTAGACCCAGTACAAGCAGCCGCTGGCAACAACCGTCTGCATCATCGCCAGCCAGTGTGGATTAACGACCAGCAGGCCCAAGGATTATGGGACAGCGGGCCACCATTACCCTTGTCCAGCCACACCTGGTCACCAGTTTGGACCAGAACCAGAAATTAGTTACAGTTCAAGTGGCTGGGGGTAAGGTGTTCCGAATGCCCACAGCACGGATCCACTTGGATTGGGGAGCCGGTTCCTCTGCTGTAGAAGTAGGCATCATGAGCCACTTGCCAGCGGAGGTGTTGCTAGGGAATGATCTGGGACACCTCGCCTCCTCCTTTCTCATGGATGGTCCTCCGGATGCTTGCCCGGTTGGGACCCAGGTAAGTCAACCCTACCCGACTAATACCCCAACCGATTACCCCGTCCCCTGGGTTCCCCCTCTGACTTTGCCCAGGAGACATTAATGACCCGATGTTAGCCCCCTACAGGGCCCGGGTGGGGACTGGCCCAGGTGGGTTAGGAGTGGAATGCTTTGAGTGGGGTTACCGAGGAAAGTGCGAATAGACAGATGCCCAAGTGACAATTGGTGGTACCACACAAGTATCGGTGCGACCTGCTGTGCATAGGGCATGATATTCCCCTGGTAGGACATCTAGGGGTTACTAGGACTCGCCACCAACTTACCCAGGCCTTCTTCTGGCCAGGGGTTATGGGGGACGTTAGGCAGTACTGCCGTACCTCTGACTTTTGTCAGAGAGTAGGGAAGATGGGGGACCACTCCAAAGCCTCCCTGCATCCCCTCCCTATCATTGATGAATTATTCAGCAGGATAGCTGTTGATATAGTCGACCCAATGCCCCGTCCCAGTCCCTTGGGAAAGAGATATTTACTGACGGTAGTGGACTACTCTACCTGGTATCCGGAGGCAATCCCCCTGGCCAACATCCAGGCTGAGACAGTAGCCAATGCACTGCTGAGTGGGTTTACCCCGGGAGATTATCTCGGACCAAGGGACTCAGTTTACTGCTGAGCTCACCCAGTAGCTATGGAGGCTTTGCAGGATAAGACCCCTGCCAAGCGCTCCATATCACCCCCAGATTAACGGGTTGTGCAAGAGGTTTAATGGGATGCTGAAGCAGCTGCTTTGGATGTTCTCAGCCTCTCACAAGGACTGGGAGAGATACCTGCCGCACCTCCTGTTCGCTTACAGGGAGGTGCCGCAGGAATCTACTGGATTTTCCCCCTTTGAGTTGTTGTGTGGCCGGCGGGTGAGGGGGCCCCTAGACCTTCTTATAGCCCACTGGGAATAATCAGTTGAGGAGGAGGTACTCTCCATTGTAGGGTACATCCTGGAATTCAGGGACCGACTAAAGGACCTCGCCACCAGAGTGCGAGGGAACCTTCAGGTTGCCCAAAGTAGGCAGAAGCAGTGGTACGACCACAATGCTCATAACCGCACCCTAGAAGTGGGGCAGAAGGTCCTGGCTCTAAAACCGACAAACACAGACAAGCTGCATGCTGCTTGGCAGGGACCATATCGAGTGATAGAACAGCTTTGTGATACTACCTACCTGGTAGCTAAATGTTCAGATGAGCGAGTCCGCCGGTCCTTTCATGTGAACATGCTGAAGGCATACCAGGAGAGGCCAGAGGAGGTAGCCGCCATATGTGCTCCAGCCATGGAGGACTCAGAGAGTCTAACAGAGAACAATTAAAATCTAAAGCGCCAGTACAGGCAAAATATACCCAAGAAAAAGAGAGCATGCAATTTAGTGTTTATATAAAAAATAATTTATTCTTCAACAAATGTCACAAAAAGAACCTAAAAATAAAAATATGTATAACATGAGATGAAAATCTCCTAGGTATAAATTAAACCTTATACAAGAATTCAGACAAGAAAATATGTGATTGGCCAATCTCTATTAAAATGTGAGTAATCTATAAAAGCATTTACACAAGGAAAATTACACATATATTGTAGGTTACTAATGTAAGCAACTAGAACTGTATGTATTAGAATATCAAGCAATTTGTAACACAATATCTATCATCAAATTATCTACTAATAATCTAAGAGTATGTGCGCTAAGTGCATAAACCAAATAGCTTCCGTTAAATATGGCTAAGTCAGCATATCAGTAAAATGCCCACAAAGGTGCAGATGAATATGAGTGATTTACTGGTATCCGTGATTCCTTTAGTGTAGCACAGTGTTTTTTAGTGCTCTAATGGATCCACTAGAAACTACAGGTACCTGTTTAAGTGATCCTTTTAAGTTCAGCTCTTTTTAAGTTCAGCTCTTAGAATGGAATGAGCTGTCTTCTTTGTCCGATGTCACCTTTTAGAAGAAAATGCCTCCAAAATAAGACAAGCAGTGTAACTGTTTTTGCTGATCTTGAAGCCGCGCTGTAAACCCCAGCTACAAACACTTCTGTCTCTTGCTCAGTTCTCGCCTATACCGGTTAGGGCGCTGATTAGCTTAGTATTATGGGAGTGTCTGGTTTGAGCTGTGGGGTGCCAGCTCTACAGCTGATCCTTTCTTTTCTTCCTCTTGATGCACACTAGGAGATCCGCAATGCGTTTCCGCTGAAATTACTTCAGCCTTTGTCAAGCTTCGGTACGAGCTACCCAGGCAGAATAGGGCATCCGCAGGCGTAGCTAGATGAGCGGCTAGGGACTGTGCAACGGGAACAGGTTAGGCAGGTGCTGGAGAGCTGGCATGTTCTCCACTGATCCTGGGTATACCATGATAGCGGTGCACTGGGTGGAGAACCACGGGGCAGGCGCCCTTGTGGCAGCCAGTGTACTGGGTCCCCAAGTCAGTTAAGGAAGGCATGTGCAGCGAGATTAGGGAGATGCTAGACACGGGAGTTATTGAGCATCCAACAGTCCCTGGGCATCCCCGGTGGTGCTGGTGCCCAATCGGGATGGCACGACCTGCTTCTGTGAAGACTACCATAGGCTTAATGACTGGACCACAACCAACACCTATCCTATGCCCCGAGTAGACAAACTATTAGACTGCATCACCCAGGGTAACTTTCTAACAACGTTAGATCTGTGCAAGGGGTACTGACAGATTCCCCTGGACCCGGAATCCATTCCCAAGTCGGCATTCATAACCCCATTCGCCCTGTACAGGTTTAAGGTTATGCCGTTTGGGATGAAGAATGCTCCGGCGAAGTTCCAGAGGATGGTAGATCGCCTCCTCGATGGCCTCGAGGATTATGCCTGTGCATACCTGGATCTACAGTGATACACTTAGTCCACCTAGGCACAGTTTTGGACCGCATCAGGGCTGCGGGTCTGACACTGAAGCCAGATAAGTGCACAGTAGGGCGCTCGGAGGTCCAGTACCTTGGACACCAAGTGGGCTGCGGGAAGCAGAGGCCGGAGCCGGACAAGATTGAGGCAGCCGCTAACTGGCCGACCCCCAAAACCAAAACCACAGATTTACAATTAAATATTTAAAATGGAATATAATAAAACACGATTTGTAGATGTTGGTGTCATGAAGTGAGTTTTCCTGCATACCCCATTAGCTGTACATGATATCACATTCACATAGTCATCACATCTTCATATGTCTATGTCCCTACACATACGTATATGTGTACCCTATTGACTGTATACAGCCTCTCCAATAGAGATGACTGGAGCTTTAATGAATCCATACTGTAACTTCTAGAAAGTCTCCTGTGATCCTTTCAGAGTGTTTAACATATGTGCAAGAATATAGCCGCGCTAACCCAGTCCTCTTCTCCACAGAGCCCCTACCACACTAACAGGAGGTTTAGTGTGGCAGCTCCTAGGGCCTGCACTAAAGGAGAAGGTCGCGCTAAGCCTCCTATTAGCGCGGCTGAGGGTCTGTGAAGAAAAGGATCCGGTTTTTCACCTGTCTTTTTTAAATATTTTTTTTTTTCCATTTTAATCTTTTATTGAGATTTATGGTAATTCACAAAGTATAACATATATACATGGACAGTAATGATAAATAGGTACAGTACAAGCACTCAGGCATGAAGCGTGATTACAGAATGATAAATTATATAGATGCAAGTAAAGTAATATGTATAATTATTTGCTGTACACTTATATAAGCGTTTAACATGCCACAGTATCTAGGAACTTTGTCAATGAACATATAACAATGATATCTCAGTTTTTTAATATTAATAAATTGACTATTCCCACTTTGGACCTTGAATGGTAAAAATATGGAAAAATAGGGAGTGATATTATTAAAATCAAAGGGTTTAGGGGTATTCAAAGAAATAGAAGCACATTTTTATATATTTAACCAATACTATTTATTTGAACTTTGGATGGAAAATGCTTCTATGATGAGATATTAATTTTTCATATTAATTTTGGGGAGTAGTTTGAGGGATACATTTTCTTTAGGTTCACAAAGTTAACCAAAAGAGATGGGGAAGGCTATAATATAATAGGAGCAATTAAACAAATATTGTGGGTAATTATTTTTGCAGGTGGAACTAAGTTCCCTCTGGAAAAAGAACAGAAACGCTTCAGTAAACACTGCTGCTGCTGGTGGGAGGAGCTGGAGCACAGTCTAGTTAGAGAGATAGTGAGATCCTCTAGTAATGGTCAGTAACACTTCCTACTATACACTAAATGCAAGGATTTTCAGCTGTCCTGCTGTGTGATCACACCACACTGTGTGTAACACATGGTTCTTACATTTCTGTGCGGCCTGCTCTGGGGTTATTGCATGCTGCTTGGCAGGGACCGTATCGAGTGATAGAACAGCTTTGTGATACTACCTACCTGGTAGCTAAATGTTCAGATTTAATTTGCTTTCATTAACCAAAGTGTATAGATTATATACATACAAATACAGTGTGTGTATATGTGTGTAAGTGTATAAAGCAATATTAATTGTGAGGGGGATGGAAGTCTTGGTGAGTTCCTACACTTTTTGTGTAGGACTTGATCCCTGTACACTACAGAGTTTGCTGTGAAATTGGGATCTAAAGACATTTGGTTTGCGCATTCACATATGTGAAAGCTATGAGCATCCTAAAAGAAAATATTTAAAGGGACATAAACACAAAAAAATAATAATTTCATTATTCGGATAAAGCATATTATCAAATTTGCTTCATTCTCTTGGTTTTCTTAGTTAAAGAATAGGCTTAGAAGCAGCAATGCACTAGAGAGCTAGTTAAACACATCTGGTGAGCCAATAATAAGAGGCACATACTTGCAGCCACTAATCAGCAGGTAGCTCCCTGTAGTGTATTACAGCTCCTGAGCCTACCTAGGTATGCTTTTCAACAAAGGATACCAAGTTCACTAATCATATTAGATAACATAAGTCAATTACAAAGTTGTTTAAGATTGCATGGTCTAAATCATAATAATTTCATTGTAACTCTAGCGTCCCTTTACCATCCCTTTAAAAAATGTTGTGATTCAGACAGAACATACAATTTTTAAAAAATATTCCAGTTTATTTCTATTATCAAATTTGCTTTATTCCCATGATATTCTGTGTTGAAGAGATACCTAGGTAGGCATCTGGATCACTAAATGGCAGGAAATAGTGCTGCCATCTAGTGCTCTTGCAAATGGATAACATTCTTGCAAAACTGCTGCTATATAGTGATCCAGAAATGGGCCGGATCCTAATCTTATGTCCCTGCTTTTCAACAAAAGATACCAAGTGAACAATTAAAAAATGTTAATAGAAGTAAATTAGAAAGTTGTTTACAATTGCATGTTCTTTCCGAATCAGGAAAGAAAAATTGTGGGTTTCATATCCCTTTAAAAGGACAGTCTAGTCCAAAATAAACTTTCATGATTCAGATAGAGAATGTAATTTTAAACAATTTTCCAATTTACTTTTATCACCAATTTTGCTTTGTTCTCTTGGTATTCCTAGGAGGTTCATATGCAAATTTTTAAGCCCTTGAATGCCGCCTCTTCTCTCAGGGCATTTTAACAGTTTTTCACCTCTAGAGGGTCTTAGTTCATGTGTGATATATAGATAACACTGTGCTCACGCACATGGAGATCCAGTGAGCCAGCTCTGATTGGCTAAAATTGATGTCTGTCAAAAGAACTGAAATAAGGGAGCAGCTTGCAGAGGCTTAGATACAAGGTAATCACAGAGGTAAAAAGTATATTTATATAACTGTGTTGGTTATGCAAAACTAGGGAATGGGTAATAAAGGGATTATCTATCTTTTTAAACAATAACAATTCTCGTGTAGACTGTCCCTTTAAGTGATAAAAAGCCATATAATTATTATTATTATTATTATTATTATTAAAGCAAAATTGATCTTACTACACTTTTTCATTTTATTTAAACAGTGTTGATATTCTGATAACGTCTATCCTTATATGTTGCCAGCCCCTCCATCAGATTTCTATAAGATATACATTTCTTTGCACAGATTGATGCTATTTATGAATTGTTCCAACAATATATGTAACTTATGTCTGCAATATTTATGTTTGATTTGTACCTGTAATAGATGAGGACACAAACTAATAATAAAAAAGGTTAAGAAAAATATTTTGGAATCAATATTTATCATTATTGTTATTCTTTATATGGATTTTTCTGTCTATATAAAACAAATTCCCAAACATTCATGGTGATGTAACTCTCAGTTTCCAAGCCATTAACATCAGTTTCCAGTAGAAATAAGGAGGAAATTAATTTATTGACAAATATTTCAGTAGACATCACGACTAAAGGGAAACATATAGAGACATAGGCAAGAAGTACTAATAATGCATAAAAATATTCTAATGGTGTGGATAATGATGCTAATCTCATTGGCATTGAGAATATTGATTGGAAACCCATTGTTCATATAGAATTCATTTTCCATGCACATACATTTTAGCAGGTCTTCAGAATCTTGGACCTATTAACCTCGTGGAAATCATTAGAGTTTACAGGAAGAAGAATTCTAGCCTATAGGTTAATCAGAAGTGTCAAAGTGTTTTTAAAGGGAAATAACAAAGTGTAGTGTGCTAATGTGCCAGTGCATTTAAATATTGAACTAATGGTTGCAGATAATTATGTGTTCAAACACATTTTAACCCCTTTAAGGGACAGTCTACTCCAAAATTTGTTTTAAAAAGATAGATAATCCCTTTATAACCCATTCCCCAATATACTTTTTACCTCTGTGATTACCTTATATCTAACCCTATGCAGACCGCCCTCTTATTTTAGTTTTTTTCATAGACTTGCATTTTAGCCAATCAGTGCTGACTCCACCGGAGTGATCACAATGTTATCTATGTTGCACACATGAACTAGTACTGTCTAGCTGTGAAAAATGTCAAAATGCACTGAGATAAGAGGTGGCCTTCAAAGGCTCAGGAATTAGCATATGAGCCTACCTAGGTTTAGCTTTGAACAAAGAATACCAAGCAAATTTGATTATAAAAGTAAATTGTAAAGTTTTTTAAAATTGCATGCCCTATCTGAATCATGAAAGTTTAATTTTTACTAAACTGTCCCCATAAGGAGTGTTTTGTACAAATTTTGCCCCAAGTTCCAGGATATTTTTAACATTTTTTTTACTCACTTACAGTAAAAAAACACGAAGTTTGATTTTGTTTTATATATCTATGAAAATTATTTTTTGGAATTAAAAAAGAGTTTTCATTGAATGATAGTTTAAACTAGCTATTTAGTTGCAGAATTATTAAATTATGGTAAAATTAAAAAAATACTTAAAGGGCCAGTTGTTATTAATGTTACATAGAACTATGTAATATTAACCTAGCGAATCTATGCCTGTAATAAAAGGAGGCATATTAAAGTTTTAACCCTCCAAAACTTTACTTCCCTTCTTCGCCGTCCTCTTCAGCTCCTCAGTTTTTTCAAAAGCGTGTCATGGGGCGATGTGTAATCTCAGCATGCCCTCTGGGTAAAGCAGCCAACAGCTTTATAAAGTACAGGAGCTTGCTACAAGTAGTTAAAGGGACACTGAACTCAAATTTTTCTTTCGTGATTCAGATAGAGCAGGCAATTTTAAGCAACTTTCTAATTTACTCCTATTATCAAATTTTCTTCATTCTCTTGGTATCTTTATTTGAAAAGCAAGAATGTACGTTTAGATACCGGCCCATTTTTTGTGAACAACCTGGGTTGTCCTTGCTGATTGGACAGCACCAGTAAATAAGTGCTGTCCAGGGTTCTGAATCAAAAATTGGCTGGCTCCTTACCTTAGATGCCTTCTTTTTCAAATAAAGATAGCAAGAGAACGAAGAAAATTGATAATAGGAGTAAATTAGAAAGTTGTTTAAAATGACATGCTCTATCTGAATCACAAAAGAAAAAATTTGGGTTCAGTGTCCCTTTAAAGAGCGTGATTGGGCGCACAATTATGTAACATTGTTGACTGGCCCTTTAACTAAACAACTGTAGAAACAAATAACAACATTTGTTCATTGGCATCTTCTCCATTAACTATGACCAAACAAGTATAGTGTTGATAATTATAAGGTCTGTATTTGAAGCTATGAATCTCATGTTCTACAATGGTGCAATAAGGCAGCTCTCATTTGCTATCGCATAACTGCCCAAATGCTCAAAACTGATGAAGAAATATATATATATGAGCTAGGAAAGGGAGGGCACTCTCAGGATTTATATACATCAAAGTTAGCTTATTGTTTATAACAACAACGTTAGAAAGTCATAAGGATAGGTCGACGTTTCGGCTTACATAGAAGCCTTCATCAAGACAGATGAACAACTGTTGAACGAAGAAGAAAAAATAACAGATTTAAAAACACAAAACACAGCATCAATACGTAATCCCACCACCAAATTGTTTGCAGGCAGAAAAATAAACCCACAAATAATGAAAATAAACATAGAAAAAATACAAATAAAAATAAGGCAAACCCATACACATAGCGCTAGGAGATACAACAATACAGTCCCTCCAATACTCTCAATCTGCTCTGGATATACACTGGTGGGGTATATATTATAATCATAGCAAGCAAACAAAGCGTATGTAACCCAATTGTAGGTGAAACACCATACGGCTGCACAGTTTATGTGTTATGTAAAGTCCGGTATACGCTGGCCTGCCATATACATAAAAGACCCTTCAAAAGAGACTAGCAAGTCCCCATACCTCATTAGAAACCGCCTCAGGCTCTGAGACCATATACAGTTGTTCTAATGTTACAAAGCAGATAGGTGCACCTTTTGAAGGGTCTTTTATGTATATGGAAGGCCAGCGTATACCGCTGCATACAATGCCTGCAAACAATTTGGTGGTGGGATTACGTATTGATGCTGTGTTTTGTGTTTTTAAATCTGTTATTTTTTCTTCTTCGTTCAACAGTTGTTCATCTGTCTTGATGAAGGCTTCTATGTAAGCCGAAACGTCGACCTATCCTTATGACTTTCTAACGTTGTTGTTATAAACAATAAACTAACTTTGATGTATATAAATCCTGAGAGTGCCCTCCCTTTCCTAGCTCTTATCTACAATCCATTGAGGATTGCACCCAGGTGCTTCATTATTAGTTGAAGCTGGAGTGCTGGAACACGTGCTAATTGGATAATATATATATATATATATATATATATATATTATTTTTTTATTTTTTTTATTTTAAAGAAAACAACCCAAGGTATTAATCTAGGCAGTTTTTTTTCTCATAAGCTTTAAATTATTTACACACAACCTGTGCAGTCATAGGACAAAAGGTCCAAAAATATTTTTTATGCTCATACCAGAGATGTAAGGGTCTGTCATTGGTTTTGATAATTAGAGGGCCTCTAATTGCAGCTATTTATCACAGTCCTGACATTATATTTTTTGATACACTCTATGTTCTCATGACATATTTCGGATTCACTTTTGTTGCCAACGGTTTAGACATTAATGGCTGTGTGTTGAGTTATTTTGAGGGGACAGAAAATTTACACCGTTATACAGGCAGTACACCCACTACTTTACATTGTAGCAAAGTGTCATTTCTTCAGTGTTGTCACATGAAAAGATATAATAAAATATTTACAAAAATGTGAGGGGTGTAGTCACTTTTGTGAGATACTGTAGGTCACTAGAGTGTGCAGCCAATGTCTGTGTGGAATATAACAGTGTTATGCACTTCCATTTCTAACAGGAACTGAAAAGCTCACAATTTCAGAATGGAATTACAGGAAAAGAGTACAAAATAAATAATCAAAGTATATTGCAGAGTTTTATCTATATATACGATTTATCATTTTATACTATCATCTCAAAGTGTTTAATATCCCTTTAAGCTCACTATGGGCTTGACATTTCATGCAAAATCTTTGGGGGCTATTTATTTTAGTATTATATTACAATGTATGTGTCTCTCCTTCATAACCAGAACTCTGCTCATTGATATAAACAGCTCTCAAAACAAATGTTATTTTCTAAAACTCTCCTTAGATAATCTCACCAGACCAGATATATTTAGCTCATTGGGCCCTAGAAGTTTAATGAATATTGATTTGGCCCTAGAGCTTTACAAAGCAACATTCCAAGCCTATTTTTGTTGATGAGAAACAGAAAGTTAAAACCAGCTGAGAGTCAGGGTCGGTCTTTGGGCCTTCTGGCTGGGAACTTCCTAGAATTAGTGGTAACTGTTAATTTAAATGACAGGGGCCTTTGGAGGATGGTGATATCTCTTATAGGGTGGCGTTACTTGATCCTCCATAGGTGTAAAACGGATGGATAGACAGCTGCCTATATTATTAGCTCCTTGTCTATTTTGACCATACAGTAACAGTATTTATCTTCTGTCAACAGAAACAATACTGCCAGTTGCAAAAGTACTTAGAGCCAAGTACCACTATATGTCTAGATGTAATAAACTTTAAAATGACTTAAGGGGTTAAAGCCCGCTCTAGAACAGAAAAACACTACACATCTTGAGCTGAACAAAGCCAGAGATTGGTAGCTATGCATATATTCCAACCCTGGTTGACTCAGTGGATTGCCAGCAAGGGCTGACTTTAACTGTGTGTTTAAATCCTTTGTGAAGGTTAAACACATAATTCTGTCCAATAATTTGTGCAATAATAAAATGAACTAATAAGAATGAGCATTAGAGCATTTTATTAATGCTCCTTTATGCCCCTTTACGTTGTAGGTCAGGAATACTCTTATGATACTTAGATCATTGTGGTCCAAATAGTAAACAAATGACAATTTATAAAATGGAGATTTTTGATAATTATTCAGTATTATGGACTTTGATAAGGTTATTTTAACTCCACCTAAAGAAATAACACTTGCATTGTCCATGTCGGGCTAGATTACAAGTTGAGGGCAAAATATTGCTTCTGCCAAAGCGATATTTGCGCTTAACTTAGTAATACCAATGCACGCAAATGTGCTCTGATATTAAACGTACGGTGCAATGCAAATGCAACCCCGTGTTTGCATTGCACGGAAACATTGCCCTCACAAGAACGCGCTTCTATAGGCTCCAATGGGAGCTTTGTTCTCATAAATTCAAACAACATAAAAGGAGCCATGGTTAACACAGGTTGTTAAATCCACCTATGGAAAAAAAAACTGCTAACCAGTACAGGTAGCCCTCAGTTTACGCCGGGGTTAGGTTCCAGAAGGAATGGTTGTAAATCGAAACCGTTGTAAATTGAAACCCAGTTTATAATGTAAGTCAATGGGAAGTGAGGGAGATAGGTTCCAGGCCCCTCTCAAAATTGTCATAAGTAACACCTAATACATTATTTTTGAAGCTTTGAAATGAAGACTTTAAATGCTAAACAGCATTATAAACCTAATAAAATAATCACACAACACAGAATATATAATTAAACTAAGTTAAATGAACAAAAACATTTGCTAGACAGCATTATAAACCTAATAAAATAATCACACAACACAGACTTCACTTGCATTTTTCTGCAAACAGTTCTTTCTATGCATTACAACCTGGACTGATTTATAGACAGGAAGATCTTGTTCCTTTGAAATCTGCTCGATAGCTCAGGTCTGGTTAAACTGATTAATTTCAGCTTGCTTGGCTTTGCTGCAACACAAGGGGACAGCTCCACCTACTGGCTATTTTAATAAATGCACTGCTTCTCAATGCTTTTCAATAGCAGTCACATGACTGGAAAAAAAGGTTGTTCTGAAACGGTGCAAATTGAACCGTTGTAAAACAAGGGCCACCTGTATATATCCCTATAGGCTGTAAAATGTAGTATCAATATTTAAATAGAAAAGATCAAGTGCATATTCTAAAAGGGCCTTTTGTATCATGGCCAGTGTAGTGAGTGATAAATTCCCAGAGCCAGGGTCTTCTCTGTTCTGTTATTTTGATTAGATATCTAACAAGGGATTTTGTAATAATCACAATTTGCTAAAATGTGTCAAAGCAAATGAGCTCAGATTTAATACAAAAAAAAACGTAACATTTCGGAATTAAAGGGACAGTCAACACCAGAATTTTTGTTGTTTAAAAAGAAAGATAATCCCTTTATTACCCATGCCCCAGTTTTGCATAACCAACACACTTATAATAATACATGTTTTACCTCTGTAATTACACTGTATCTAAGCTTCTGCTGACTGTCCCCTTATTTCAGTTCTTTTGACAGACATGCAGTTTAGCCAATCAGTGCTCACTCCTAGGTCACTTTACGTGCATGAGCTCAATGTTATCTATATGAAACATGTGAACTAATGCCCTCTAGTGGTCAAAATGTATTCAGATTAGAGGCAGTCTTCAAGGTATAAGAAATTAGCATATGAACCTCCTAGGTTTAGCTTTCAACTAAGAATACCAAAAGAACAAAGCAAAATTGGTGATTAAAGTAAATTGGCAAGTTGTTTAAAACTGCATGCTCTATTTAAATCATGAAAAAAAACTTTGGACTTGACTGTCCCTTTAAAGAAATAAAAACATTAAACACATTTCATAAACACAAATTTACAATTAATATTTCATGAAAAATCACATATCTTAAATGACAACTCTTGAAAGAGCTAGACAAAAACGATGTTCGTTCCAAAGTCCCAATGAATCCAGATCAAGTATTGTCTAGAGGCAAAAAAAAGACAAAGGAAGGTCCCGTTAAAGGCTGTAAGATGTTTAAAATGAATGGTGTATTTTAGTACTTACACCGGATGTCGTCTTTTTGGGTTTTTGTTAGAATCCAAACGTCCACAAGTAGCGGCTGTGATGATTAGGTTCCCCAAACTTTTAGGTCCATATCTGGTATAAAGTTCTTTAGAACAAAAGGCTTTAGATGATCTTAGGTATATTGGGATATTTTCTAACACCTTACACCCACCACTTTCACATAGAAGTCCAAAAGGGTGTGTTGTGAGTTCCACCACTACCAAAACCAAGGCTAAAAGGTTGTGTCCATTTAGTACTGCAATATGTCATGCTTCCTCCCAAAGGCCTTCCAGTTAGCATGAACTAGGCCTCTGCTAGAATCATTGGATGCAAGGATATCTCAAGACAGTCTCAAAAATGCAAGTGATCATGATTTAAGTTCTTATTTTGTGGTTGTATAATTCATTAGCGACCTTTGTATGGAGTCTTTTGCTGTCTTCACTAATAAACTATATGGTCAGTTTTGTTTTATAACAACCGAAATAGGTATCTGACATATGCATAATGTAATACAATTCATGTGCAATTCCAACTGTGCCACACTTTTCAACCAATCACAATTTTTTTAACAAAACATGTCAACCATAATTCAGTGCAAAGTTAATTTTCCACAAACAATATATAAATTGGACCACTTCCTTAAATTCCATTAGTCTGAAAAAATATTGCCATGTGGCATCATGTTTTGCCCTAGAAGAAAATGAAGCGCTTGTGGCCGCTTAGAGCCACAATATATCTAACTAATTGGATCACAGAGGAGGGCAAAGAACCCACATGAAAGGAATGTCATGTGGAGTGACTTTGCAGATATTGTCAAGTTGATTGTACAGAATGAGAAATGTGTTACATAATGTCAGAAAAGGATTTCCGACATCTAAAGGAAGGTTTTAAGGAAGAAAAAACAATTTAAAAAATTTAAAAAAACTAAAAGCTAAGAACATAATTGGAAAAATTTGACGACCAAAATTTAAACAGCATAAAAAAGATTTCCTAAATATTTTAATGTCGGAAAATCCAGTTTTTGAAATTTCGCAACAGATTAATATTTGCTCTGAGGACCCATCACGTCCCTTTCATGTGGTTTCTGTGTCCCCCTCCCATCCTGCAAATATTGAAAAAATGACGAAGATGGTCGTTCAGCAGGTAAGAACCTTTTTTTAAAATGTCCATTGTCAAATTATGTACAAATCATTTGGCTACAAAAATTGTTTACCTTATATTTCATACACTCTGGATTATGGCAATATATTTCTAGACTCATTGTGCCGGAAATGCCAGATTTCTCTCACTGACACTCCTGACTCCCCTGCTGAGTGACTGTTTACCAAAATTTTGTTTAGCTACTCAGAAAAGTATGATGTTGCTAATACATTTTTTTATCCACTTGGATAGAGAAGAACATTTTAAATCTTAAAGCATTCCAAAAGTTTAATTTTTTTACTATAATTACATTATCAAAAACCAATCTACATAGCTTAACAATAAAAACGTACCTAATTTCAAGTCAAAACGAGCGTTATCAGCATAATAAAACTATATATTTTATTTGAGAAAAAACGTCATCCAAGCCAAACCTCCTTCTAGTGTGCCTTCATTACACAATCGTGTGTCCAATCACAATGCGTTATCGTGCATATGATTAATGCATTGTTTTGTCACCCGGCGCATGCGCAATTCAATCCGGCGTTTTGCGCATGTACATATTAAAATCATTACATTTACTGCTTGTTATTGCAAGGGGATTTAGGACAGTGACGCAAATGATGACAAATTACATAGATCGCGCATGCGCAGTACGGACGAAAACGGCCATATTGATAACTCAGGTTATCGTGAACGATTTGTTATACAGAATACAGCTTCTAACGGTGGGTTTGGAAAACAATTAATTTTAGGAGATGAATATTCGGAGAACACTAATAATAAGATAAGTAAAGCCTATTAGAAAAATCATTATTAAAGATGGATATAGCGATTTAAAACAAGTCTTTGCAAACGTTTAGTGTCCCTTTAAGTACTGGCAAACATTATGTTAGATTTTCTCATTTATATATCCAAGGAATTTCCTCATAGCAAGTTAACCCTAACTACAGGTCCCTGCATTAATAAAGAAGGATATGCAACACCATGCAAATACATCTTTATAGCTTATGCTGAGAGATAAGAAGTGAGTAAATTGAAGCCTTTAGTGTCACTATTCCTGTCATGCAAAAAAGTTCTCATTCATATATTTTAGGTGTGACAAACTACAACTCTTGAAATATAATTATTTGTGTGTAAATAATATATTAACATATATAACTAAATCTTTTTTATAGGTATCTCTTGGTTACTATAACATTCAAAAATGATTGCCTATCTGAATACCCACATATCAATTATGTAATTATACTTTCTTCACTTGTCTGATGACAGGGTCACTCTCAGAAAACGTTTACACTCTGGATTAAATATACACTTTGGTTTATGGCAAGTGCTCTCCTTGGATTTCTTATTTGTATATATGTGAGATGTACCCCAACTTTACTGAGCATAGTGAGTGAGTAGTTGTACTACTACTATATATATATATATATATATATAAACATCAGCAGAGAGTGCACTCACCAGGACTTTGAGAAACAGTTTTTACTTTCTAGTAAAAACTGTTTCTCAAAGTTCTGGTGAGTGCACTCTCTGGTGTTGTTTATCTACTTATCTGTTGCACTCTGGGTATTTGAACTGCAAGTCTGGAGTGCTTGTCTATACTGCTATATATATTTATATGTATATATATATATATATATATATATATATATATATATATATATATATATACATATATAGTAAAATAGCAGTATGGTCTTATTTCTGCACAATCTTGTGTGCATGCTGAAACATCTCATATTTTTAGCCTATAGACACTTTCTGGATTTGTAGAATAAATGTAGGCCTAGATTTGGAGTTTGGCGTTAGCCGTGAAAACCAGCGTTAGAGGCTCCTAACGCTGGTTTTAGGCTACCTCCGGTATTTGGAGTCACTCAAAAAAGGGTCTAACGCTCACTTTTCAGCCGCGACTTTTCCATACCGCAGATCCCCTTATGTCAATTGCGTATCCTATCTTTTCAATGGGATCTTTCTAACTCCGGTATTTAGAGTCGTGTCTGAAGTGAGCGTTAGACATCTAACGACAAAACTCCAGCCGCAGGAAAAAAGTCAGTAGTTAAGAGCTCTCTGGGCTAACGCCGGTTCATAAAGCTCTTAACTACTGTACTCTAAAGTACACTAACACCCATAAACTACCTATGTACCCCTAAACCGAGGTCCCCCCACATCGCCGCCACTCAATTACATTTTTTTAACCCCTAATCTGCAGACCGCCACCTACGTTATCCTTATGTACCCCTAATCTGCTGCCCCTAACACCGCCGACCCCTGTATTATATTTATTAACCCCTAACCTGCCCCCACAACGTCGCCGCCAGCTACCTACACCTATTAACCCCTAATCTGCCGACCGCAAAGCGCCGCCACCTACGTTATACTTATGTACCCCTAATCTGCTGCCCCTAACACCGCCGACCCCTGTATTATATTTATTAACCCCTAACCTGCCCCCCACAACGTCGCCGCCAGCTACCTACACCTATTAACCTCTAATCTGCCGACCGCACCGCTATTATTATAAAGTTGTTAACCCCTAATCCGCCTCACTAACCCTATAATAAATAGTATTAACCCCTAATCTGCCCTCCCTAACATCGCCGACACCTAACTTCAAACATTAACCCCTAATCTGCCGACTGGAGCTCACCGCTATTCTAATAAATGTATTTACCCCTAAAGCTAAGTCTAACCCTAACACTAACACCCCCCTAAATTAAATATAATTTAAATCTAACGAAATAAATTAACTATTATTAAATAAATTATTCCTATTTAAAGCTAAATACTTACCTGTAAAATAAATCCTAATATAGCTACAATATAAATTATAATTATATTATAGCTATTTTAGGATTTATATTTATTTTACAGGTAACTTTGTATTTATTTTAACCAGGTACAATAGCTATTAAATAGTTAAGAACTATTTAATAGCTAAAATAGTTAAAATAATTACAAAATTACCTGTAAAATAAATCCTAACCTAAGTTACAATTAAACCTAACACTACACTATCAATAAATTAATTAAATAAACTACCTACAATTACCTACAATTAACCTAACACTACACTATCAATAAATTAATTAAATACAATTCCTACAAATAAATACAATTAAATAAACTAGCTAAAGTACAAAAAATAAAAAAGAACTAAGTTACAAAAAATAAAAAATATTTACAAACATAAGAAAAATATTACAACAATTTTAAACTAATTACACCTACTCTAAGCCCCCTAATAAAATAACAAAGACCCCCAAAATAAAAAAATGCCCTACCCTATTCTAAATGACTAAAGTTCAAAGCTCTTTTACCTTACCAGCCCTGAACAGGGCCCTTTGCAGGGCATGCCGCGTCGGAGGTCTTCAGGATCCTGCCGCTCCGCTCCGGATGGATGACCATAGAAGATCCCGCTTGGATGAAGACTTCAATCGGATGGAAGACCTCTTCTACCCCGCTTGGATGAAGACTTCAGCTGGATCATGGACCTCTTCAGCCCCCCGCTTGGGCTTGGATCAGGACATCGGAGGAGCTCTTCTGGACAGATCGGTGAACCCGGTGAGGTGAAGACAAGGTAGGAAGATCTTCAGGGGCTTAGTGTTAGGTTTATTTAAGGGGGGTTTGGGTTAGATTAGGGGTATGTGGGTGGTGGGTTGTAATGTTGGGGGGCTTGGGTATTGTATGTTTTTTTTTACAGGCAAAAGAGCTGAACTTCTTGGGGCATGCCCCGCAAAGGGCCCTGTTCAGGGCTGGTAAGGTAAAAGAGCTTTGAACTTTAGTCATTTAGAATAGGGTAGGGCATTTTTTTATTTTGGGGGTCTTTGTTATTTTATTAGGGGGCTTAGAGTAGGTGTAATTAGTTTAAAATTGTTGTAATATTTGTCTTATGTTTGTAAATATTTTTTTATTTTTTGTAACTTAGTTCTTTTTTATTTTTTGTACTTTAGCTAGTTTATTTCATTGTATTTATTTGTAGGAATTGTATTTAATTAATTTATTGATAGTGTTAGGTTTAATTGTAACTTAGGTTAGGATTTATTTTACAGGTAATTTTGTAATTATTTTAACTATTTTAGCTATTAAATAGTTCTTAACTATTTAATAGCTATTGTACCTGGTTAAAATAAATACAAAGTTACCTGTAAAATAAATATAAATCCTAAAATAGCTATAATATAATTATAATTTATATTGTAGCTATATTAGGATTTATTTTACAGGTAAGTATTTAGCTTTAAATAGGAATAATTTATTTAATAAGAGTTAATTTATTTCGTTAGATTTAAATTATATTTAACTTAGGGGGGTGTTAGTGTTAGGGTTAGACTTAGCTTTAGGGGTTAATACATTTATTAGAATAGCGGTGAGCTCCAGTCGGCAGATTAGGGTTAATGTTTGAAGTTAGGTGTCGGCGATGTTAGGGAGGGCAGATTAGGGGTTAATACTATTTATTATAGGGTTAGTGAGGCGGATTAGGGGTTAATAACTTTATAATAATAGCGGTGCGGTCCGGTCGGCAGATTAGGGTTAATAAGTGTAGGCTGGTGGAGGCGACGTTGTGGGGGGCAGATTAGGGGTTAATAAATATAATATAGGGGTCGGCGATGTTAGGGCAGCAGATTAGGGGTACATAGGGATAATGTAAGTAGCGGCGGTTTACGGAGCGGCAGATTAGGGGTTAATAATAATATGCAGGGGTCAGCAATAGCGGGGGCGGCAGATTAGGGGTTAATAAGTGTAAGGTTAGGGGTGTTTAGACTCGGGGTACATGTTAGAGTGTTAGGTGCAGACGTAGGAAGTGTTTCCGCATAGCAAACAATGGGGCTGCGTTAGGAGCTGAACGCGGCTTTTTTGCAGGTGTTAGGTTTTTTTTCAGCTCAAACAGCCCCATTGTTTTCTATGGGAGAATCGTGCACGAGCACGTTTTTGAGGCTGGCCGCTTGCGTAAGCAACTCTGGTATCGAGAGTTGAAGCTGCGTTAAAAATGCTCTACGCTCCTTTTTTGGAGCCTAACGCAGCCTTTATGTGGACTCTCAAAACCAGAGTTATTTTTATGGTGCGGCCAGAAAAAAGCCGGCGTTAGCTACGCGGGTCTTTACCGACAAAACTCCAAATCTAGGCCGTAGTAAACAATACCAAAACTTTATTTAATTTTTTATTTGTCAGTTAGTGTGTGTCTGTGAATGTTTCTGTGTTCCTGTGAAGTTTTCTGTAGGTATGTACAGTATGTGTGTTTCTGCATGTGTATGAGTGTGAACGTGTGACTGTGAGTGTTTCTGCTTGCCTGTTAGTGAATGTGAATGTGTGAGTGTTTCTATGTGCCTGTTAGTGAGTGTGAGAGAGAGTGTGTGTGAGTGAGAGAGAGTTGTGTTTCTCGGGTGTATCATAGCCAGTTCCTTTACCAGCCTCTGACCTCACCGCATGTCACTAGGTGAAGTGTCAATCCATGAGTTTCACTTGGTGTGAATGTCAGAGGATTGGTGCAAAGCACCGCCGATCCTCTGGCAGGAGAGTGTATGTTTACCCTCTGAGGGTCTTTGTTTCCATGAAGATGAAGTCAACATTCTTCAGGTTTGCCAATGTCAGTGTCCTATGTTTGGAGTTTCCCTTTAATGATCTCGCCACTGTTGCTGGTGACCCTATCACCGGCCTTCTGTTCTGCCAGTGATTGAGTGGACTTTTGGCACGCAGAGTGTTGAAATAACTCCCTAGCCCTGTCATGTGCTGACTTCTTTTATCAGTGCGCAGGGCCTACAGAATCCCTGCACAGTGTGCTTATTGATGTAGAAAACATTAGAGATATGTCAAAGATAAGAATAAACCTTGGTTGGCACATATTTAGTACACACATATGTCTGAGTACGTTTAAAAGGGACTTCTAATCTAGTACTGTCCATTGTATATGTAATTAGTACTGAACACTGATCAATTCATGATGCCACTTTGTGGCCCCCAATTGTAGCCACACAGACGAGTGCCTGAGGATATAGTAGTTATGAGTGGATCCAGGATACTCCACAAATACATTCATAATGTGCATGTTGCCATTGCACACAAAGTGGACATTGGTAGATTTAAAGTGTTGGTGGGTGCGATATGCCATTTGCTGGTTTTCACGTGGCCACAGAGCAATGTATTGTCCCCCATACATTACCTATGCCCCCATATTCTATTAGACCCTCTTGAGATCAGGCCAAGCATCCTCTGTGTGAGGGAATCCTATGAACGGATGTGCCTTGTTGAGGATGACATTCATAAACTTCCTAATTATGACAGTGAAAGTGCCTTGAGTAATTCTTTATGACACAGTATAAACTAATAATGTGCTGCGTATAGATGCTCTAGATCAGTGGTCGCCAACCTGTGGTCCGTGGACCACTGGTGGTCCGCAAGAAGATATTGGTGGTCCGTGACACCATCAAGCAGGAATTCATCTCCTCTGATGATGTCACCCTGTCATGCCTCAACTCCCTACAGTGCCTGGCTGGACATCAGTGAAAACTGATGGAGGAGGAGTTAAATTACGATCTCCATACACACGTTGCGCAGTACTGCACAACTTGCGTAGCTAGATTGTATTTTTAACTCCTCCCACCCAGCACGCTGCTCAGAGGAAGATGCTTCCATTCTAAAGCCAGCAGAGGTTGAGATAGTCTTGGCTTGAAAAAGTGGAATTAAAGTATATAGAAACAGAAAATCTTTAAAAAAAAAAAATCTTTCTTATATTTCATTTATTTTCTTCCCTTTACCTGTCTCTTTGTAGTAGTTTTCCTAATTCCTTCAGATGGACTTACATCACTGTTTGTCTTCCTCTCCTCCATCTTCTTTTTTTTTTATTAAATATTAATTCATTCTAATAATTTTCCTGCGCACAAAGCTATTCCACCTGAATTCCAGTAATTGATATCCAGCAAATCAGCCATATCCCACCAGTATTATAGTAATTGTCAGTAACATCAGTCATGGTTAGCTCACATCCATATTGAGAGCTTTCTGATATAAACTTAATTTATGACCCCAATGTCTGTCCATGATCATAAGAATAATTCCGAACTGGGGAGTTAACTAGGAAGTCTTGTGGTCCTTTTAAACATAATTCTTTTTTTCCCACTTTCTGCCTCAGACTGTCATTCTCTACAAACTAGGGGCGGAGCTACCTTTGGTGTTGCAGATACAGTAGCACAAGGGCCCAGGTCCCGGGGAGGGGCATATAGCAGCCAGCCTAGGTATAGCCTTGTGCCTATTTCGTCATTATCTGTGTATGATACTCTTAATCATACTGAGCAGCATACTCATATTTATATATATATATATATATATATATATATATATATATATATATATATATATATAAAATCAAAATCATTATATAGAGAAGCATTTATGTTATTACTATTGCTTATTACTGAGTTACCTTCATGGGTGAGCCCAAAAAAACAATTTTGTTTGCACTAGGGCCCTCTGTTGAGTAGCTCCACTACTGCTATAAACATTAGCTATATCAATACTGTTTATCTGATGATTTTTTTAAAATTATTAATATGAAATTTGAATTGCATTTCCCATATGACATATGAACATTTTTAGACAATAGTACAGTACAAACTACTCCATCAATCTTCATAACCTTTGATTTGACAAAGAGAATATTTACATGGTGTAGAGTATTCTTGGTTTTATTTTGCTATCATTTGCCCAGTAAGATCAGAAATTTAAAGCATCTAATTTATTGTTGAAATAATTCTTATTTGAATTCTGGAATTTATTTTGACCAGAAATGGTTTTTAATTTGAGAGCTATTGTGATCTGGAATAGATAAATGATTTCTGATGATATTGTGACTTTAAATAACATTTATTTCTAATTCATCTAGTTATTATTAAAGATCAGCCTTATTTACTAATATAAAAAGAGATTACCAGCTCATGTACTTGGCTTCGCAAAATGTAGTGGTTTAACTGCACCAATCACTACCAATACATTGCACCAAATGCGTTAAATGAATATAATATGTATTTATCATGCGCCTTTCCAAACTATGGAGATTAAAGGAAAAAATTGACTTTGATACAAGATGTAGATTGGTAGTATTTTTGCAACCAATCAGATTACAGAGTTATAAATCCCACCCCCTAGGTATCTTGGACATATAGCTGAAGGCTAAAGCAGCACTGTCTACCTGTGAAATGCAGTTGTATCAAATTTTAGCAACACACGTCTGTAGATCAAGCACTTCTACACCGTGGCCTACTCTGCATTATGGGAAATCTGCTAAGATAAATACATTTAAAAACAAAGCATATTTTGTTATGATAAAAGTACACAATTATTTATATTAAATTTACAGAAAATTATATTTCAATAGTTTCAACTGACTAAGTACCTATGTACTGTACCTATTCATCTGAAGCTTATATTACAGTTATGTTGCCATACATTAATGTACTAGTATTTATACATTTAACAACAACTATAAATGAGAAATAGACCACGTCAAAGTAATCTAATTAGATTCTATGAGGAAGTAAGAAAAAATATAGATAAAGGGGATTCAGTTGATGCAAATATATAGATTTTGCAAAGGCGTTTGATGTAGTGCCACATGAATGGTTAATGTACAAAATTAAGGGACTGGGAATAGCTGAAAATGTTAACTCATGGATAAATAACTGGATAAAAGACAGGAAGCCCCAGGGTCCCCCAGGGATCAGTAATGGGTCCTGTTCTTTTTAATATTTTTATTAATGACTTGGAGCAAGGATTAAATAACAACATCTCTATTTTTCCAGATGATACAAAGTTGTGGAAGGTCATTAGGTCAGAGCAGGATGAACTTGCATTACAAGGGGATCTGCAAAAATTAGAAGAATGGGCAGGTAAATGGAAAATGAGATTTAATACAGAAAAAATGCAAGGTTCTACATTTTGGAAGTAAAAATAAGCAGGCAATGTATTATTTAAATGGGACTACACTTAGCAAAACAGAGGAAGAAAGGGATTTGGGAGTAGTAATAGATAACAAGCTAAAGATGGGTGCACAGTGCAGGGCAGTGGCTTCTAAAGCTAATAAGATACTAGCATGTATTAAAAGAGGCATTGATGCAAGTGAGGAAAGCATAATGTTGTCACTATATAAATCCCTGGTAAGACCTCACCTTGAGTATGGAGTGCAGTTGTAGGGGAAAAAAGGCATTGCAGACTTAGAAAATGTTCATAGAAGGGCCAGGAAGCCAATAAGGGGAATGGAGAATTTAAGATATGAGGAGAGATTAGCCAAACAGGGTCTATTTTCTCTTAAAAAAAAAAAGGTGCTTGAGAGGTAAAATTATTACTTTATAAATATATTCAAGGCTCATTTACAGAGGTGGCAGAAGCTCTGTTTATTCCAAGAAAATTGTCTGTGACAAGAGGTCACAATTTAAGGCTGGAGGAAAGGAGATTTAATCTCCGTGAAACTTAAACATTTTTTCACTTTAAGAGCAATCAAATTGTAGAACTCATTACCTGAGGAGGTAGTAAATGCCAAAACCTTTGATACATTTAAAAAAATGGTTTTGAATCTAAACCATTTTTAAACTTTAGATACATTTCTGGCTAGAAACAGAATTCAGGGATATGATTGTGTTAAATGGGTCACCTTTTTTAATGGGATTAGTTTAAGCTCAACTGGAGCTTTTCTGTGTTTTTTAAGATTTGCATAGGTTGCACTGAATATAATTCTGTCTTTTTTCAACCTCATCTACTATGTTACTATATTATAAACTATTTCAAATCTAAAAAAGATAATGTACAAGGCATGTATAATGTTCATGATAAGATGTGAGTGCTAAACCAGTAACAGTAGGTCAAGACAAAATTAAACTTTCATGATTTAGAAAGAGCATTACAATTTACTTCTTGTTGTCTTTGTTAGGAGTATACCTTGGTAAGCTCAAGCCCTTTTGGGAGCTAGCTGGTGATTGGTTGCTGCACATATGTGGCTCTTGCCATTGGCTCACATAATGTGTTCAGCTAGCTCCCAGTAGTGCATTGTTGCTCCTGAGCCTACCTAGGCTTACTCATAAATAAAGGCTACCAAAAGAACAAAGCAAATCTGATAGTAAAAGTAAATTACAAAATTGTTAAAATTGCCAGCTCTGTCTTAATCATAAAAGTTTAAATTTGACTGTACTTTCTCTTTAAGCATCTACATGCAGTAAAAGTTATATATATATATATATATATATATATAGAGAGAGAGAGAGAGAGAGAGAGAGAGAGAGAGAGAGAGAGAGAGAGAGAGAGAGAGAGAAGTTAAATACATATTGCATCTAGTACAGTATGTACTTCTGAGGTTCAAGCCCTATGTCAAAATATATTTATTTGCTAGCTCATCATTCCTTTTTTATTTCCTTTTTATTGCAATTAGTCAATGCTAATAGGCAAAGGATATTTTTTGTTAATTTGTGTTCCAGTTAATTGATTCTGAAGTGAAACCTAGCAACGGAGTTAATTGATCTGTGTGTTCCACAGTAACTGCAAGGTACTCCCGTAGCAACTGTCATGCCAGGGACTCATAAAACAATAATTATAAAAACAATGTGAAAACCCATGACAGCATAAACCTATAAATTGACTCTAGGGTGTTTTGACTATTGGGGGGTGGTCAGTACTTTGCCCACAATGTTAGTGAACAAGGAATAGAAACCAGCAGATTTAAATGATGGACTAAAGCCAGATAAGGCAATGAGGAATTCTGATTTCTAAAAAAAAAACATATTTGGTGTGACAAATAAAAGTTATGTATTTTTGCTATTTTCAGATTTGTTGTAACACAGAACAAGAGATAGAGATACATATTGCCTTGGGCACTAATAAGTGACAATAAAATACTTCGGTGGGATTTTATCAACTTAAATGTTTTTAAATGTACTAGAGTGTGGAACTATTGCAGCCCTGAGTGTCTCTTTGTGTTTAATCTATATAAAAAGATTAAACACATTGGCCTAGATTTAGAGTTTGGCGGTAGCCGTGAAAACCAGCGTTAGAGGCTCCTAACGCTGGTTTTAGGCTACCGCCGGTATTTGGAGTCAGTCAGGAAAGGGTCTAACGCTCACTTTCCAGCCGCGACTTTTCCATACCGCAGATCCGCTTACGTCAATTGCGTATCAATTGGATCTTTCTAACTCCAGTATTTAGAGTCGTGGCTGAAGTGAGCGTTAGAAATCTAACGACAAAACTCCAGACGCAGAAAAAAGTCAGTAGTTAAGAGCTTTCTGGGCTAACGCCGGTTCATAAAGCTCTTAACTATTGTGCTCTAAAGTACACTAACACCCATAAACTACCTATGTACCCCTAAACCGAGGTCCCCCCACATCGCCGCCACTCGATTACATTTTTTTAACCCCTAATCTGCCGACCGCCACCTACGTTATACTTATGTACCCCTAATCTGCTGCCCCTAACACCGCCGACCCCTATATTATATTTATTAACCCCTAATCTGCCCCCCTCAACGTCGCCTCCACCTGCCTACACTTATTTACCCCTAATCTGCCGAGCGGACCGCACCGCTACTATAATAAAGTTATTAACCCCTAATCCGCCTCACTGCCGCCTCAATAACCCTATAATAAATAGTATTAACCCCTAATCTGCCCTCCCTAACATCACCGACACCTAACTTCAAGTATTAACCCCTAATCTGCCGATCGGAGCTCACCGCTACTCTAATAAATTTTTTAACCCCTAAAGCTAATTTTAACCCTAACCCTAACACCCCCCTAAGTTAAATATAATTTTATTCTAACGAAATAAATTAACTCTTATTAAATAAATTATTCCTATTTAAATCTAAATACTTACCTGTAAAATAAACCCTAATATAGCTACAACATAAATTATAATTATATTATAGCTATTTTAGGATTAATATTTATTTTACAGGCAACTTTGTATTTATTTTAACCAGGTACAATAGCTATTAAATAGTTAAGAACAATTTAATAGCTAAAATAGTTAAAATAATTACAAAATTACCTGTAAAATAAATCCTAACCTGTTACAATTAAACCTAACACTACACTATCAATAAATTAATTAAATAAAATACCTACAATTACCTACAATTAAACCTAACACTACACTATCAATAAATTAATTAAATACAATATCTACAAATAAATACAATGAAATAAACTAACTAAAGTACAAAAAATAAAAAAGAACTAAGTTACAAAAAATAAAAAAATATTTACAAACATCAGAAAAATATTACAACAATTTTAAACTAATTACACCTACTCTAAGCCCCCTAATAAAATAACAAAGCCCCCCAAAATAAAAAAATGCCCTACCCTATTCTAAATTACTAAAGTTCAAAGCTCTTTTACCTTACCAGCCCTGAACAGGGCCCTTTGCGGGGCATGCCCCAAAGAATTCAGCTCTTTTGCCTGTAAAGAAAACACATACAATACCCCCCCCCAACATTACAACCCACCACCCACATACCCCTAATCTAACCCAAACCCCCTTAAATAAACCTAATACTAAGCCCCTGAAGATCTTCCTACCTTATCTTCACCATACCAGGTTCACCGATCAATCCAGAAGAGCTCCTCCGATGTCTTGATCCAAGCCCAAGCGGGGGGCTGAAGATGTCCATGATCCGGCTGAAGTCTTCATCCAAGCGGGAGCTGAAGAGGTCCATGATCCGGCTGAAGTCTTCTATCAACGGCATCTTCAATCTTCTTTCTTCCGGATCCATGTTCATCTTGCAGACCTCCGACGCGGAACATCCTGCTGGCCCGACGGACTACCGACGAATGAAGGCTCCTTTAAGGGACATCATCCAACATGGCGATCAGCCAATCAGATTGAGCTCGCATTCTATTGGCTGATCGGAACAGCCAATAGAATGCAAGCTCAATCTGATTGGCTGATCGGATCAGCCAATCGGATTGAACTTGATTCTGATTGGCTGATTCCATCAGCCAATCAGAATTTTCCTACCTTAATTCCGATTGGCTGATAGAATCCTATCAGCCAATCCAAATTCGAGGGACGCCATCTTGGATGACGTCCCTTAAAGGAGCCTTCATTCATCGGTAGTCCATCGGGCCAGCAGGATGTTCCGCATCGGAGGTCTGCAAGATGAACATGGATCCGGAAGAAAGAAGATTGAAGATGCCGTTGATAGAAGACTTCAGCCGGATCATGGACCTCTTCAGCTCCCGCTTGGATGAAGACTTCAGCCGGATCATGGACATCTTCAGCCCCCCGCTTGGGCTTGGATCAAGACATCGGAGGAGCTCTTCTGGATCGATCGGTGAACCTGGTATGGTGAAGATAAGGTAGGAAGATCTTCAGGGGCTTAGTGTTAGGTTTATTTAAGGGGGGTTTGGGTTAGATTAGGGGTATGTGGGTGGTGGGTTGTAATGTTGGGGGGGGTATTGTATGTGTTTTTTTATACAGGCAAAAGAGCTGAATTCTTTGGGGCATGAATTCTTTCACCATACCAGGTTCACCGATCGATCCAGAAGAGCTCCTCCGATGTCTTGATCCAAGCCCAAGCGGGGGGCTGAAGATGTCCATGATCCGGCTGAAGTCTTCATCCAAGCGGGAGCTGAAGAGGTCCATGATCCGGCTGAAGTCTTCTATCAACGGCATCTTCAATCTTCTTTCTTCCGGATCCATGTTCATCTTGCAGACCTCCGACGCGGAACATCCTGCTGTTCAGGGCTGGTAAGGTAATAGAGCTTTGAACTTTAGTAATTTAGAATAGGGTAGGGCATTTTTTTATTTTGGGGGGCTTTGTTATTTTATTAGGGGGCTTAGAGTAGGTGTAATTTGTTTAAAATTGTTGTAATATTTTTCTGATGTTTGTAAATATTTTTTTATGTTTTGTAACTTAGTTCTTTTTTATTTTTTGTACTTTAGTTAGTTTATTTCATTGTATTTATTTGTAGATATTGTATTTAATTAATTTATTGATAGTGTAGTGTTAGGTTTAATTGTAACTTAGGTTAGGATTTATTTTACAGGTAATTTTGTAATTATTTTAACTATTTTAGCTATTAAATAGTTCTTAACTATTTAATAGCTATTGTACCTGGTTAAAATAAATACAAAGTTACCTGTAAAATAAATATAAATCCTAAAATAGCTATAATATAAATATAATTTATATTGTAGCTATAATAGGATTTATTTTACTGGTAAGTATTTAGCTTTAAATAGGAATAATTTATTTAATAAGAGTTAATTAATTTCGTTAGATTTAAATTATATTTAACTTAGGGGGGTGTTAGTGTTAGGGTTAGACTTAGCTTTAGGGGTTAATACATTTATTAGAATAGCGGTGAGCTCCAGTCGTCAGATTAGGGGTTAATGTTTGAAGTTAGGTGTCGGCGATGTTAGGGAGGGCAGATTAGGGGTTAATACTATTTATTATAGGGTTAGTGAGGCGGATTAGGGGTTAATAACTTTATTATAATAGCGGTGCGGTCCGCTCGGCAGATTAGGGGTTAATAAGTGTAGGCAGGTGGAGGCGACGTTGTGGGGGGCAGATTAGGGGTTAATAAATATAATATAGGGGTCGGCTGTGTTAGGGGCAGCAGATTAGGGGTACATAGGGATAATGTAAGTAGCGGCGGTTTACGGAGCGGCAGATTAGGGGTTAATAATAATATGCAGGGGTCAGCGATAGCGGGGGCGGCAGAATAGGGGTTAATAAGTGTAAGGTTAGGGGTGTTTAGACTCGGGGTACATGTTAGAGTGTTAGGTGCAGACATAGGAAGTGTTTCCCCATAGGAAACAATGGGGCTGCGTTAGGAGCTGAACGCGGCTTTTTTGCAGGTGTTAGGTTTTTTTTCAGCTCAAACAGCCCCATTGTTTTCTATGGGGGAATCGTGCACGAGCACGTTTTTGAAGCTGGCCGCGTCCGTAAGCACCGCTGGTATCTAGAGTTTCAGTGGCGTTAAATATGCTCTACGCTCCCTTTTTGGAGCCTAACGCAGCCATTCTGTGAACTCTCAATACCAGAGGTATTTAAAAGGTGCGGCCAGAAAAAAGCCAGCGTTACCGACAAAACTCTAAATCTAGGCCATAGTTAAATACCACAGGAGTGCTTATACACTTCTGCTCATGGTCACAGACAGGATGTAGAAGTTACTCATATATGCTCCTCGTGATTAGCTCACCAGGGAGCTTTAAGTCTAGAGACACAGTGCATTGCTGCCCCAAAGAAGACTTTAACTTTGTGTTCAACCTGTTTCCTCATTTTACTTTTGTATGTATAAGTTAAAGGGACACTGAACCCAATTTTTTTTCTTTCATGATTCAGATAGAGCATGTACTTTTAAGCAACTTTCTAATTTACTCCTATTATCAAATTTTCTTCATTCTCTTGGTATGTTTATTTGAAAAGCAAGAATATAAGTTTAGATAGCGGCCCATTTTTGGTGAACAACCTAGGTTGTCCTTGCTGATTGGACAGCACTAATAAGCAAGTGCTGTCCATGGTTCTGAACCAATAATTTGCTGGCTCCTTAGCTTAGATGCCTTCTTTTTCAAATAAAAATAGCAAGAGAACAAAGAAGAAATGATAATAGAAGTAAATTAGAAAGGTGTTTAAAATTGCATGCTCTATCTGAATCATGAAAGAAAAAAATTGGTTCAGTGTCCCTTTAATCAAGAATTTATCACCTGTTTGAGAGAGTCATTGGTCTGTTATGTGGTCTTAGGTATGAAACAGCAGAATAATTAAAGGAACAGTCAACACCAAAATTGTTATTGTTTAACCCCTTAATGACAAGTGACGTACCAGGTACGTCCTGCAAAAACTTGCAGTTAGTGACAATGGACGTACCTGGTACGTCACTTGTCTAAGAGAGTGCTGGAAGCGATCGCAATCGCTTCCAGCAGCTCTCAGGGTATTGCAGTGATGCCTCGATATTGAGGCATCCTGCAATACCCTTAGAAAGCATCCGATGCAGAGAGAGCCACTCTGTGGCCCTCTCTGCACCGGTAGCGATGCGGCCGGTTCGTTGGTGGGTGGGAGCGCAACTGGGAGGCGGGTGGGCGGCCCATCGCTACCCGGCATCCGGCTCCTGTTAGTGCAATGTGCACGCCGGGTGCCGGGAGCGTGCGGGGGCGCGCATGCGCGTGCGCGCGCGGGTGCGCGCGCACGCCCGCGATCACCTACCCACACTGACACCAATGAGTGGGAAGAGGGGGGGAAATATATATATATGAGGATCTGGGAGGGGGAGGGGGTTGGGGTATTGTGGGGGGCTGCTACACTACAGAAAAAAATAAATTAGTAATAAAAAATAATTAAAAACACTTTTTTGGGGGGCAAATTGGGTACTGGCAGACAGCTGCCAGTACCCAAGATGGCGGCAATTAGGTAGGGGAGAGGGTTAGATTGCTGGGGGGGGGATCATGGAGGTTGGGGCTAAGGCAGGAGTCCATCACAGCTAAAACATTTTATTTTTTTTTATTAAAAAAAATAAAAACTCCTTTTATTTAGTACTGGCAGACTTTCTGCCAGTACTTAAGATGGCGGGGACAATTGTGGGGTGGGGGAGGGAAGAGAACTGTTTGGGAGGGATCAGGGGGTCGGATGTGTCAGGTGGGAGGCTGATCTCTACCCTAAAGCTAAAATTAACCCTGCAAGCTCCCTACAAGCTACCTAATTTAACCCCTTAACTGCTGGGCATAATTTACGTGTGGTGCGCAGCAGCATTTAGCGGCCTTCTACTTACCAAAAAGCAACCACAAAGCCATATAAGTCTGCTATTTCTGAACAAAGGGGATCCCAAAGAAGCATTTACAACCATTTGTGCCTTAATTGCAGAAGCTGTTTGTAAATAATTTCAGTGGGAAACCTAAAGTTTGTGACAAAATTTGTGAAAAAGTGAACTTTTTTTTTATTTGATGACATTTGGCGGTGAAATGGTGGCATGAAATATACCAAAATGGGCCTAGATCAATACTTTGGGTTGTCTTCTAAAAAAAAATATATACATGTCAAGGGATATTCAGGTATTCCTGACAGATATCAGGGTTCCAATGTAACTAGCGCTAATTTTGAAAAAAAGTTGTTTGGAAATAGCAAAGTGCTACTTGTATTTATGGCCCTATAACTTGCAAAAAAAGTAAAGAACATGTAAACATTGGGTATTTCTAAACTCAGGACAAAATTTAGAAACTATTTAGCATAGGTGTTTTTTGGTGATTGTAGATGTGTAACAGATTTTGGGGGTCAAAGTTAGAAAAAGTGTGTTTTTTTCAATTTTTTCCTCATATTTTATATTTTTTTTTATAGGAAATTATAAGATATGATGAAAATAATGGTATCCTTAGAAAGTCCATTTAATGGCAAGAAAAACGGTATATAATATGTATGGGTACAGTAAATGAGTAAGAGGAAAATTACAGCTAAACACAAACACTGCAGAAATGTAAAAATAGCCATTGTCATTAAGGGTAAGAAAATTGAAAAATGGTCCGGTCATTAAGGGGTTAAAAAAGATAGATAATGCCTTTATTACCCATTCCCGAGCTTTGCACAACCAACATATTTATATTAATATACTTTATAACATTTAAACCTCTAAATTTCTGCCTATTTCTTAACCACAACATAACTATGTTGGTTGTGCAAAACTGGGGAATGGATAATAAAGGGATTATCTTTCTTTTCAAACAATAAAAATCTTGGAGTTGACTGTCCTTTTAAGTGTTTCCCTACAAATAAACTACATTTTTCTTTCCACAGCAAAATAAAAAAAAAACAATTAAATAAATACTAATAGAGCCAACATTTAAATTGACACAAAAAAGGAAAACCTGGTGTTGGGATGCTTTTGCTCTGCCTTCATCATGAAATATATTTACTCATCACATGACATTATAAATGACATAATTTATTATATCACATAGGAGATGAAATAGAAATCTGACCCTTGAGTTCCCATATAAAGTGCAGATAAAATGTGTATATAAGCCAAAAACAGGGATTGTGCATCTGTATGTCGCCAACCAGCACTTATGCTGCACAAAAGGAGTTCCTTCTGCCATTCTACCCCACTTTTGTGTCCCAGCATTAAACAATAGAAGAGTGCCTTACATGCATTGCTCTGTCATCCAGTATTAGCTGCTGCTAAACATGATCCAGCTAAAAGCAATTTCCTGCATATAAATATCACTGAAAAGAGATACATTTGTATCAGTGTAGAAGTTCCTCATCTAAAACACACACCAGAGAAAAATATAATCTTACTGATCTATACCTATTCACCCACTGATATTAACATTACATCCAGCATCTACATGTTCTCAACAGTATCTCTTTATCTAGAAATACAGCACCAGTCTACCTTACTTAAGAACTAGGCAAATATATTCAAAGTCTAGAAACCAGAGCAAGGATGTAGGAGCCAAAATGGTTTCATTGTGTGTTTATTTTTATTTTATTTATTTTTTCATCCTGCCCCAACCACCTACGCAATATCTCCAAAATTTGTCAGTTTCTAAGTGCTGAAACTACTAAACAGCTAATCCACTCCCTGGTAATTTCCCGACTTAACTACTGTAACAACTTACTAACTGGCCTCCCTCTCTCCCGCCTATCTCCCCTCCAATCCATCCTAAATGCATCTGCCAGGCTAATCCACCTCTCTCGACGCTCGGTTTCTGCTGCACCTCTCTGTGAGTCCCTTCACTGGCTCACCCATTCACAACAGAGTTAAATTCAAAATTCTCTCCCTGACCTACAAAGCCTTTACCAACGCTGCCCCACCTTACCTGTCCTCACTTATCAACAAATATACTCCAGCCCGCCCCCTAAGATCCAACAATGACCTGCTTCTTGCGTCTTCTACCATCACCTCCTCTCCTACTAGACTACAGGACTTCTCTCGTGCCGCACCAACCCTCTGGATCGCACTTCCTTGTGCTGTCAGACTTGCCCCTAACCTCTCCTCCTTTAAACGTTAGCTAAAGACCTTTCTGTTCAGGGAAGCTTATCACCCGACTTATTAACAAACTAACTTTACTTAACTAACAGTTGCCCTCTATCTCCTCACTAATTTCATTCTCACCTTTGTTTGCAGTCCCCACCTTCTGTTTCCCATCCTCCTACCCATCTAGATTGTAAGTTCCCAGGGGAATTGGGCCCTCAATTCCCCCTGTATTTGTCTGTAAAATGTTGTCTTTTATCGTATTGTTTCTCTATTGTACTGTTATCCTTGTACCCATGGGCAGCGCTGCGGAATCTGTTGGTGCTTTATAAATAAAGAATAATAATAATAATCCTTTAGCCACAGCTTAAAGTGAAAGTAAACTAACAAGCACCTCTATGCCGCAACGCAAAAAACATATCAAATTATGTTGAGTTTAATTCATGATTTTTTTATATATTATCTAATAAGCTCATAATTGTACATTTCAATCCACTTATGTATATCACCGTTCCTCCGACTGGATAAAAAAAAAAAATATTTTGATATGACGAATATCATCTTAATGATTCTTATTGGTCCCCCAGTGGCGTCTGAAAATCCTGACTCTACGCCCCCAACTTCAACTACGCATGCGTGTCTCATTGAATTTACTCCCTGTATAGAAGCACGTTCATGGACACGTATGCGCATTGTCCTCAACGGGGATAGTTTGTGATTGACGTACCAGCATCGGCACAAAGCGATCGCAACAAGTAAATACATTGGATCAAACGCATGCACAATACATGTTGCTTCACGGGATCGCGCACGGATGAAAACGTAAGATTGGTTAAGACCGCTCTTACTTGTAGAATAGCAAAACCAGGAAATGAGCGGGGGGGGGGGGGGGACATCAGAGACAATAGAAAAATCTATAATATATAAAAAAATGAGTTAAAAAAAACAAACAATTTAGCGACTACATAGAGTGTTATAAGAGGAATCCATGGCATTAAATCTGTTGGTGAAAATTTACTTTCACTTTAAATAAACATAGGGAAAATTGCTGGTTTAATGCGTATAATATGCAGTAATTACAGAACCTGAACTCACATTCATAAGACATTAGATAAAGTTAACTAAATTGCACCCATGAATATCCTGCAGATAATTAAAATGTATGTCTCATTCTGTCAGACTAAATATAACCTTTCAATGAAAAAACAAAAATGAAAGATCCTATTTCCAGAGTAAAAACAAAAATTGAACCATAGGATTAAAAATACAAGGACAGAGCAAAAGAACGGTCTTACGAGTTTCGTCGAAAGCCGTAATCATATACCATAAACTTTCAATAACTGGTTTTCTTTGTTGATTGTCTTCTATTTACAAAATAAAAATGGAGAGGTACTAAAGAGGGAATGAACACTGTGTTACCTATATAAAGCATAACATTAAATATTACACCTCCTGATACTATAAACATTATACCTCCTGATACCATAAACACATCATAAACTAAATATAGTGTGTATATTGCGCCTTTTCATAACCTCATCCCTGTCATTGCAGAGGCCCCTAAAGCGTAAGGTCCTGGGTGGCTGCCCCTTTTGCCAGTGCCGGATTATGAAGAAAAAGCAATCCTGAAATATGTAAGGACCCGGGGCCAGACTGTTATCCGACGGACATTTGTCCGACTGACATTTGTGTGACTGATAATATTCCAACAGACAAATGGCCATCAGCTAACAGTCCGGCCACGGCCAAATGTATTCGATTCTACTCACGCATTCTGTCTGTGCATTAAAAGCATGTTGTGGGGGGTGGGACCCCTGGTTAGATTCCCAGAGGCGGTTGCAGTGCCAGAGGCTCTGATTAGAACAGAGCACTCTGGAGCGTATCTGCCCTCGGCCGAATTTGGAACATAGTCTCTCGGACATATGTCTGACAGACAAATGTGCTTCGGCATTCTACTCGTCTGCATTCTGTCCGAGAACTGTAAGGACCAGCCCTATTTTTCACCGAGTCCATAGAATGAACACACCCCATTTTTCTTAAGAGGATTACTGGGATACTACTTATCTCTACATTTTCTTTCAGAATTAAATTATATTTCTTTCTAGCAAAAAAAAAAAGCTAGATTGTCGTTATAGAGACACCCTACAACTCAATTTCATCCATGACTCCTTTTCACAGTGTGAAAATGATTACTGTGTGTCACACTCAACACATGGTGTCACTCTGTGTCACAGCGTGACTTCACTAGCCACTAGAAACCATACAGAGAAGGGCTACTTAAATGGTACATGGTCTCGTTAATAAAACTTAAAAGGAAATACTTTGTGACTGGAATAAGTAAAGCTCGAAGGAGAAAAGAGAGGTGAAACAGTCGCATCACCCGAACATCAGCTCCACCCCCTTAAATTGTAGCTGGCCAGCCTCATCCGCTGTAGCCCACCGGGAAATCACCTAGTGTCCTGGTAGGCCAGTCCGACTTTGCTTTCCACCCTGCCCAAAGGTCATGCCTGATTCTACACCTATTTGACCCACAGATGATATATAACTCATCTGTGAATTCTACTTATATACAACTAACTAATATATAGCATTAAACCTTCAAATCAATTTAAAAATGTGCTACATTTATAGAACATGGAGATAAAACAAAAAAGAAAAGTAAAAAGGACTTGGCTTTCTTTATAAGATTAAAGTATAACCATATATTAGCATGTGTACATGAAGGCAACACTGTTCTATTCTGATCTAATACATACACCAACATGTTTCAATAAAATAATTGTTATCTGTATTTCAATGTTGAATAATTCATATAAATAGAATTAATTTTGGTAGCAAAATGAAAGTAGTATTAGTGTGCAGAGTTTTAAGGACCTAACCAGGGATCCAAGATTTTTTGCCAATTATGGTGCAGCATAAAAGGTTGCGTGGACTTTAAATGACATTTAACATAAAATGTGTATTTGTTTTAATGATCACAATGAGAGAGGTAAGAAAATTGAACTGATACAGCGTGATAATTAATAATATCGAAAGCATGGCTTGTTTTAATGAGAGGTCATAACCTTTATTGTTACATAATAAGAGACACTCAGGGAAGTAAATTATTACTGTAAGTTTGAAGGAACATAAAACACTGTGATTGTTACACTAGTAGCTCATTTCTGTCCTTAGCTGACTTTAGTAACATCTTCGGAAAATAGTTATAAGGGGGCACTTCCTGGAGGTCCACCATTGTTGTGGGTGTGGCTGTGATGGGAGGGGGTTTGTGCAGAGTTGGGGGATCCCGGTTAGAGTGGGGTAAGAAACTGAAGTCATTATGTTGGGGGCCACTAGTGTCCCACTGGTGATGCCATTGGCTGACTTTAGTAGAGTAGATAAGAGACGTTTAAGCATAAGGAAACCTAGGTTACACCACAACAACATCAATTACTTTATGGAGACAACAAATAATATTTAAATAATAAAAACATAATATAAAAAAACATTAGCATTTATTTTTTTAACAGGCTAATATTTGGGGGTTTTAATACATTATTGTCCCTAGCATTTATTTTGTACTGTTTAATAGAGATGTGCATTTGTTTTCGGACAAAATCCTTTTTCGTTCCATTTGTATGAAAACGAATAACAAACCTGCCAGCTGCACAAATTGAAAGAATGACCAATGGGAGTAACAATGGAATTCTTTAATAAATTAATTCATTTCTGTCCATTTACTTAAAAACACTATGAATACAAACACTGCATTAGCCCCTAACCTCTGCAATTAACCCCTTCACTGCCACCCACAACTCCATGCACCTAACTCCACCGTACCAAGTATCCTGTTACCTCCCCACCCCACTTAACCCTTTAGTTTCAGTGAGGAGTCCAGTTGTTAGGGGGTTAAGTATGTGGGAGGTCCCTGTAAGGTGCCTTTGTTGCAGTGGGGGTAATTAGTAGTTTAGCGGGTTGGGGGCTGCAGGGCATTTCATTTGTATTTAATGAATGGCAGAACCCTTACTTAAAGGGACAGTCTGTTAAAAATTCAAATTTAAAATTTAAAATTCAAATTTACTTTCATCATCAAATGTGCTTTGTTCTTTTGTTATTCTTTGTGGAAAACTAAACCTAGGTAGGCTCATATGCTAATTTCTAAGCCATTGAACTGCTTCTTATCTCAGTGCATTTTGACAGTTTTTCATAGTTAGACACTGCTTGTTCATACTGTAGGTAACATTGTGCTCACTCCTGTGGAGTTATGAGTCAGCACTGATTGGCTAAAATGCATGTCTGTCAAAAGAACTGAGAAAAGGGGGCAGTCTGCAGAGGCTTAGATACAAGGTAATCACAGAGGTAAAAATAAGTGTATTAATATAACAGTGTTGGTTATGCAAAACTGGGGAATTGGTAATAAAGGGATTATCTATCTTTTTAAGCAATACAAATTCTGGTGTAGACTTTTACTTTAAATTATGATGAACGAATGTGCTAACAACATATTTAAAAAAAAGTCAAAAGGCTAAAATATATGTTATGAAAAGGATATGAATTTAGGAAAGTCACTGGTATCTTATAGAAATGCATTTGCTTCATCTGGAGCTTAAAGGGACAGTAAAGTGAGAATTGACTGACTTAAAGGGTCATGAGACCCAAAATATATCTTTCATGATTCAGATAGAGAATACAATTTTAAACAACATTCCAATTTACTTCTATTATCTAATTTGCTTCATTCTTTAGATATCCCTTTTTGAAGAAATAGCAATGCACATGGATGAGCCAATAGCAAGAGGCATCTATGTGCAGTCACCAATCAGCAGATACTGAGCATATCTAGATATGCTTTTCAACCAAGTATATCATGAGAATGACACAAATTAGATAACAGAAGTAAATTAGAAAACTGTTTAAAATAGCATGCTCTTTCTAAAGCATGAAAGAAAGTTTTGGGCTAGAATGTCCCTTTAAATAGACATGCAATTTTAGGCACGTGCATTCAGCAGTTTTGTTAGCTGCCAAATATAGAAGAAGGTGGCTGCTGGATCTGGATTTATAAGTAACTGCCTGCTTCCACATTAGGTAGCTAACAAAATTGCCAAATCCACAAGCCTAATTTTAATCAACTTTCCACTTCTATTATCTAATTGTTTTTATTCTTAGATAGGCTAATGAGCAGCATCTGATTGGTTGCTGTACATATATGCCACTCGTCATTGCCTCATCAGATGTGTTTAGCTAGCTCCCAGTAGGGCATTGCTGCTCCTTCTGCAAAATAAACCAAGAGAATGAAGAAAAATTGATAATAAATTAATGATGAATCATAAAAGAATAATGTTGGGTTTCATATCCCTTTAAACAAAGACACATTTGTGGCCACGTACCTGCACTTTTCTGGGTGATCTGTTTCCCTTTCTCAGTAAGATTTTCATGACTGTGTAACAATAAGTTCTATTGTTATAACACATATTGTTAAATCTCTTGGAACCCAGGTACCTGCCATTCAAAATCCCATAAAGCAGCATAAATAACAGGTGCATGCTGTTACGTGTGCCACACTTCTTCAACAGCATAGATTGTTGCAGGAAACAAAACGCGTCAGCATCTCTCATACCTCTCCCAAGACATATTCTAGCCATACTGTATAGAATTGCAATTCAAACAGCAAGTGGATTTGTCACACTTATGACAACTTGTGCCAAATAATCTGTTTTCTGGAAAACTACTTTGTAAGCACTGGGGCAAAAACAGCCAAAATAGCGGCACTGGGTAAAGAAAAAAAAGGATCTATGTTTATTTTCCAACACATAAAAGACTGTAATGACAAAAAATACAAACTTTTACGTAGTTTACAACCAAAAAATACAAACAGTAGTATGGTTTTCAAGCAAATATATACATTTATCTTTAATATTCGCTTGTAGCTCTGCAATAAATGTTCATTTGAGTGAATTATGATGTTCTGTTGCATTTCATTTTGAATAAGCATACGCTGCGGGCTTTAAAGGGACGGCGTACTGTAAAAGTTCTCCAATTTAATGTGTTACCAATGATTTATTTTACATTCAAGTCAAAATTAAACTTTTATGATTCCGATAGAGCATGAAGCTTTAAGATACGTTCTAATTTACTTCCATTTTAAAATTGTGCACAGGCTTTTTATATGCACGCTTTCTGAGGCACCATCTTCTACTGAGCATGTGCAAGAGATCACAGTATATACATATATGAGTCTCTGATTGGCTGGTGGTAGTCACAAGAAAAGGTCAATTTAACATACATTTTGAAAAAAATCTACTGCTCATTTAAAATTCAGAGTAAGAGGTCTATTTATCAAAGGTCTTGCGGACCTGATCCGACAGTGCGGATCAGGTCCGCAAGACCTCGCTGAATGTGGAGAGCAATACACTCTCCGTATTCAGCATTGCACCAGCAGCTCACAAGAGTTGATGGTGCAACACCGTACCCTGCAGACTCGCAGCCAATCGGCCGCCAGCAGGGAGGTACCAATCAACCCGATCGCCAGAAACACGGGCCCACAAGCTTCATAAGGAGCCTGATAAATGGGCCTCTAAGTGTCATTGCATTGCATATTTATTATACACTTGTTGATTATGCAATTCTGTTGCATTTAATGATCCTTTAAAGTGTTTACAAATATCTCCTTTACCTTAAAGGGACAGTACACTGTAAAATTATTTTTCCATAAATGTATTTTAAATGACTTGTTATACCAACTGCAGAGTATAAAATATTTGAGAAATTGGATTTTCAGGTTTATTTGTGTATATGAAGTAGCTGGTTTTGTGCTTTGAAACCACAGCCTATTACAATGGGTTGAGCTTCAGGTAATATCAGATCTCATTATGTTATCACTTTCATGTACACAGACTTGCTTCTTTATCTTATATTTGTCTGGAACACCAAAGCTCAATACATAGAGAGAACAATGGAAAATTATAATTTTATTACTTAACTATCATGCCCCCCACTGAGGGTGTAATCTCTTCTGCTGGCTGTGTTTACTTAGGCTATTCAATAGCGTATACGCCAGTATCAAAACTTTCAGTATAGGTTGGGAAACCACAAGCTAAATCAGCTATTTCAAATGCTGAAATATGAGTAAAGGAGCTACTTGCAACCAATTTAATACACTCTAGCAGGTAAAAAGGATCATTGGGAATAATTTAAAGGGGAGAAAGTTTTTGGGTGAACTGTCCCTTTAACCCCTTAATGACCAAGGACGTACGCCACACGTCCTCAAAAAAAATACAGTTAATGACCGAGGACGTGTGGCGTACGTCCTTGGTCTGGAAAGCAGCTGGAAGCGATCCTGCACGCTTCCAGCTGCTTTCCGGTTATTGCAGTGATGCCTCGATATCGAGGCATCCTGCAATAACCCCCCTTGGCCATCCGATGCAGAGAGAGCCACTCTGTGGCCCTCTCTGCACCGGACATCGGTGGCCGGTAACGTTGGTGGGTGGGAGCAAGTCTGGGAGGCGGGTGGGCGGCCATCGATGTGCCGAATGGAGTGGAGGGGGGCGGGATCGGGAGCGGGGGGGGGCGGGAGCACGCATGGGAGCGCGAGCGTGCACGGGGGGCGGCGGGCGGGCGCGTGCACGAGGCGGGAGCGGGAGGGAACCGCTGCACTACAGAAAAATAAACTGGGAAAAGTTAAAAAAAAAAAGTTTTAAAAGCTGTAAATAAACAGCTAAGGGACCTGGAAGGGGTGGGGGGAAGCTACACTACAGAAAAGGGCATTTTTTTTTTAATAAAAAGGCACATTTTTTTACTAAACTGGGTACTGGCAGACAGCTGCCAGTACCCAAGATGGCACCCATTAAGGCAGAGGGGGAGGGTTAGAGAGCTGTTTGGTGGGGGATCAGTGAGGCTGGGAGCTAAGGGGGATCCTACACAGCAGCATATGTAAATATGCTAAAAAAAACACACAAAAAAAGCCCAAATATAGCTTTTATTTTAGTACTGGCAGAGTTTCTGCCAGTACTTAAGATGGCGGGGACAATTGTGGGGTGGGGGAGGGAAGAGAGCTGTTTGGTAGGGATCAGGGGGTCTCATGTTTCAGGTGGGAGGCTGAGCTCTACACTAAAGCTAAAATTAACCCTGCAAGCTCCCTACAAGCTACATAATTAACCCCTTCACTGCTAGCCATAATACACGTGTGAAATGCAGCGGCATTTGGCGGCCTTCTAATTACCAAAAAGCAACGCCAAAGCCATATATGTGTGCTATTTCTGAACAAAGGGGATCCCAGAGAAGCATTTACAACCATTTATGCCATAATTGCATAAGCTGTTTGTAAATAATTTCAGTGAGAAACCTAAAATTGTGAAAAATGTAACGTTTTTTTTAATTTGATCGCATTTGGCGGTGAAATGGTGGCATGAAATATACCAAAATGTGCCTAGATCAATACTTGGGGTTATCTACTACACTACACTAAAGTTAAAATTATCCTTAAAAGCTCCCTACATGCTCCATAATTAACCCCTTCACTGCTGGGCATAATACACGTGTAGTGCGCAGTGGCATTTAGCAGCCTTCTAATTACTAAAAAGCAACGCCAAAGCCATATATGTCTGCTATTTCTGAACAAAGGGGATCCCAGAGAAGCATTTACAACCATTTAAGCCATAATTACACAAGCTGTTTGTAAATAATTTCAGTGAGAAACCAAAAGTTTGTGAAAAAATTAGTAAAAAAGTGAACGATTTTTTGTATTTAATCGCATTTGGCGGTGAAATGGTGGCATGAAATATACCAAAATGGGCCTAGATGAATACTTTGGGATGTCTACTAAAAAAAAACATATACATGTCAATGGATATTCAGAGATTCCTGAAAGATATTAGTGTTCTAATGTAATTAGCGCTAATTTTGAAAAATAATGGTTTGGAAATAGCGAAGTGCTACTTGTATTTATGGCCCTATAACTTGCAAAAAAAGCAAAGAACATGTAAACATTGGGTATTTCTAAACTCAGGACAAAATTTAGAAACTATTTAGCACGGGTGTTTTTTGGTGGTTGTAGATATGTAACAGATTTTGGGGGTCATAGTTAGAAAAAGTGTGTTTTTTTTAATTTTTTCCTCATATTTTATAATTTTTTTTATAGTAAATTATAAGACATGATGAAAATAATGGTATCTTTAGAAAGTCCATTTAATGGCGAGAAAAACGGTATATAATATGTGTGGGTACAGTAAATGAGTAAGGGGAAAATTACAGCTAAACACAAACACCGCAGAAATGTAAAAATAGCCTTGGTCCCAAACGGACAGAAAATGGAAAAGTGCTGTGGTCATTAAGGGGTTAAAGGGACATTAAACCCACATTTTTTTCTTTCATGATTCAGATAGAGAATACCATTTTAAACAACTTTCTAATTTACTTCTATTATCTAATTTGCTTCATTATCTTGATATTCTTTCCTGAAAAAGAATATCTAGATAGGCTCAGTAGCTTCTGATTGGTGGCTGCACATAGATGCCTCATGTGATTGGTTTACACTCGTGCACTGTTATTTCTTTAACACAAGATATCTAAAGAATGAAGCAAATTAGATAATAGAAGTAAATTGGAATGTTGTTTAAAATTGTATTTTCTATCTGAATCATGAAATAATTTTTTGGGGTTTAATGTCCCTTTAATTTGTCATTTGAAATAGCTGCTTTTTTCCCATAGAAAACAACACTAAAAGTGAAAACAAATTACTCAGTGGTAACAGATTAGAATGTGACACGAGCTCCCTGATAACTGATAAAAAAATATGCAAGAAAAACAGTACAAAAGTATTATTAGAAGGGCCAATAGAAGACTAAAGTGTGATTAAACAGCATATAAAAAGATATGTGACAATCTTACAAAATTAGGCCATAAAATATAACAATTTATTAAAACAACAAATGTGTTTAAATGTTTAAATAGAGTGATACGATTATGAGATCTGTTCTCCCTGTAAGCTTAGCCCATTGTAATGGATTGTGGTATCAAATAGCAAAAACAGCTATTTGAAATACAAAAATAAACTGTATTAAGGAGCATTATATTTTTTGTACTCTTTACCAGATATATAATGTTGTAAAAAAAACATTAAGGGGGAACCAGTTTTACAGTATATCGTCCATTTAAAGGGAGATTCTGGTCAGAATTTAAATGCTTATAGATAAATTACTTCTTTGATTAGAAACATATTTGCAATATACATTTAGTGGAAAAAATGCTTCTTCTAAAAGTTTTATCACTGTTTTAGTGTTAACATTTTCCTCTGCACGTGCATGTGAAGCATAGCTAGATATTATCAGTGCACCAGCATTTTGTATACGGCAGCTGCTGACAGCACCAGTGGGGCTTGTATCATTTCAGCAATTTACAAATTGAGTCACTACCAGATGGTACAAACACCTTAGGTTCTCTGAGCAAATGCTCTGTTTAAATTGCTGGTGCACATTGCATACTTAAATACACTTTTAAACCAGCTATAGCTTTTACTAGAAGCATTTTTGCTATAACATGTATATTACAAAGATGTTTCTATTTATAATTGAAATGCATCTATGTGGATTAAAATTTTGGCTTGAATGTCCCCTTAAAGGGACACTGAACCCAATTTTTTTCTTTCATGATTCAGATAGAGCATGCAATTTTAAGCAATTTTCTAATTTACTCCTATTATCAATTTTTATTTGTTCTCTTGCTATCTTTATTTGAAAAAGAAGGCATCTAAGCTAAGGAGCCAGCAAATTGTTTGTTCAGAACCATGGACAGCACTTGTATATTGGTGCTGTCCAATCAGCAAGGACAACCCAGTTTGTTCACCAAAAATGGGCCGGCATCTAAACTTACATTCTTGCTTTTCAAATAAACATACCAAGAGAATGAAGAAAACTTGATAATAGGAATAAATTAAAAAGTTGTTTAAAATTGCATGCTCTATCTGAATCACGAAAGAAAAAATTTGGGTTCAGTGTCCCTTTAAGTGTATGGATGTGAATTGTAAAGGAATACACTTGAAAATAAACTGTATCTTTTTAATGTAGCTGAATGTGCAGTTTTGTTTCATATTGTAACATTTTACGTAAGAACACATGGAACTAAACAGTAAAATTGTCTAATGTAGCAAATATTAGATAAATCAATACATTTTCTGCAACAAAACACAACGATATGGCTCAGTTTTGGGACTTTATTCAAGAAATACAAACAATTTCTTTCATGATTCAGGTAGTGATTTTAAAAAAATTCCAATTAACTTCTATACATATTTACGTTATTCTTTAAGAGCATACTTAGGTAGGTAGCGTGCACTTGTCTGGACCACTAGCTACAGTTTTGCAAGAATGCTTTTAATAATGCTATATACACTTTTCAGCACCAGATGGCATTGGTGTTTGCAGAATGTATAGCTCTTACAATTTGATAACTGAATTAAATAGGAATGGTTTTATTCTTTTATATATATATAATTTATTTCTTTTTCATGTGTTTGCTCTGAATCATGAGAGAAAAAAATGTGTTTCATGTCCCTTTAATTAAGTCACAAAATTATTTAATTCCATTACAGTATTTGTGCTGAAAGGGACAGTCTTGACTCAATACTTATTCTTTATTACTTATTGTTACATACCAGATAAGGATCTTGCAACAGTTTCCACCTCTATAAACTTGTAAGAAGAACATGAAACTTTTAAATAATCATTATCAGCCAAAAATGGCTGCCAAGCTCCGCCCACAGATTTCTTCATGTTCAGTTAGCTGTTTTCTTGTATGACAGTTTAGCAGTGCACATTTAATATTTTTCGGTTGGCTATTTCAAATTTCACGTTCACAAATCAGCATATGAGAGAAGAAAACATATTCACAAGTTAATTGTGATTGGAGAAAAGTAACATACCAAAATATACATGCAATAGATGGGCGGAGCTTGGCGGCCATTTTTGTCTCGTGGCAAACAATGAATATTTAAATGTTTCATGTACTTCTTATAAACGTATAGATGTGGGACCAGTTGCAGGATGCGTCTCTGCTATGTAACAATAACTAATAAAGAATAAGCATTGGGTCTAGATTGTTTAGGTAAATGGTTCCTAAGCTGACCTAAGGTTTAGGTATACAGGAAGCTGTATTTGTTGTCTACCCCAGAGACTTTCTCAGCATTTTCCTTATGAATAAGTTTTGCAGGAGAAGCATGGTTGGTGGTCTTAGGAGGTCTCTCTGTGGAACAAGATATAACATGGCCATTTGCCTCACAATAAATGAGTCCCAGTGACCTGGCAATTTCTGCAGCTGGGAGTTCATGTTCAACCACTGTTTTCAAAGTCATTCTTGGTATGTTTTTGGGCACAAAGAAAGTGGGTTGAGACACAGTTCCAGCTTGAAATGCACAAAATATTTGCTCAAAAAAGTTCTTGTGATTATCCATAATAGTCTGGAATCTTGTAGACAAAGGTTGGGTAAGTATCTGCAGCTTGTCAGGAAGATCATGGAAACGTTTAATAAACTGTTGCATGAGCTGTAACAAATTACAATTTTTTTTATTTTATTTTTTTCACCATTCTCCCTCCAAGTTTACCATTTTCTGTAGTGTAGGTTTGCCCCTCCAGTCAATATTGTTCCATAATGTAGGGTCCTATCCCTCCCTCTCCCCTGCCCTGTGGCATATTTAGGTTTCATGCTGCCCTAGGTACACAAAATTCTGCTGCCTCCCCCCCCCCCCCCCAAGGTTTTAGATGTTTTTTGGCCATAATAAATACACACAATCACATACACACACACACAGTCACAGACATATACACACAAAGTTACACACATACAGATGCGTGCACAAACACTTACACACACACAGACTTACACATGCACACACATATCTATCTATTGCTTCAGTATATATAAAAATTCCCAAACACAGATTTCTTGAAACAATGTTCCCCAAACACACTACAAAGTGTTGAAAGTCAACAGAACTAAAGGCAATAGCTATCTGAATAAAAGAAAGGTTTAGAGCTACCTCTAAACTGTAAGCTCCATGTTCAGTCTATTTTTATACCTCCCTAAAATGTAAGCTCTTTGGGCAAAATATCCTATTATATACCTGTATAATACTATTAAAATAACTGTAAGCGTCTTACAAATATAGCCACAAAAATGTGCTGCCCCCTCCAAATCTGTGGCCCTAGGCAAGTGCCTTGTTTGTCTAGGCCAAAATACGCCCCTGCCTAAAATGTTTATGTAGTGTAGGCAACCCCGCCCCACCCTCCCCTCTCTGCTTCTGGGCCACCCACCCTCCTTCCCTCCCACCGGTACCAACAGAGGATCATTACAGAGAGTGAGACGGACAGTGTCACTCTCTGTAACGATTGACGAGCTGGCTTAATATGGTAAGGGAGCATGATCACTCCATATGAAGGCAGATGCTGTAATCTCTACTTTCTAAGCTGACAGCAGAGACCGCAACTTGCCCCTCTCTATTGGACGTAGGTACTACGTCAACACACAGTATGCTGGGCAAAGAACTGTGTGATGTAGTATTTACATTCAATTAGCGCAAGGGGTTAATTAATGACCCAGTAAAAACCAAAAGGGTCCATTCCAGTAAATACAAAGTGCATTGCATCTCTCTAAATCATTCAAGAACTCCATGATTACCTATGTATCTTAATGCATTTCTAAAGCATTCACAACATAAACAGTTCTGCATGGTGTTAAATTACCTTAGCTACTCAAATTAGTAAGAAAACAGTTTTCAAATTTAATTGGATCTGCTGAAGGCCCATTTTTGCCTTTGATTTTGATTAACTTTCTTTGACTGTTAGCTAATTTTTTCATTGTTAAAATACTCAGTTTACATGTTAACAAACTCATTAAAAAAGTTAAAATATATTTCAAATCACACTGTTACACTGTGCAACTTGAATAAAAATACAGTGTAATTTTTACCAGTTAATTATAAAATTACCCTAAATTATATGAAATTATTGATATCAATGGTTAAGTGGAAAAAAATGCACTCAAACACTGGACTGGGGTCAAAATTCACTCATATGATGTTGATGTATAGACAGAATAGACAGAATTAACTTTTAGATGACAAAGCAACCCAAATAAGGGGTTGACCAAAGACCTTTAGAAAACCTTATCCAATGGTTTACAACAGAAAATCATCATTAAAGCTTATGGGGATATTGTAGATAAAACATTAGATACAATATTCTAAAGTTATATATTAACTAATTCCCGTCAAGCATTGCCTTCAGATTCTAGGCAGAGAGTGCTAGACGTGCATACTGTCTTGTGGAAAGGTTTTCACACGTCCACAATTTTCCAATGTACAATATTCTAACGGATTGTAATCAACCCTTAAAATGGTGAATTTTTTAGAAAAATCATTACAGAAACTGTTCTAAAGGATTGCGATCAACCTATAAATAACAACAAAATGGAAACATCAAATTCAACTGTCAAAAGCACTTGATGGATGCTCACTGCTCAGCATCCACAGATCAAATGATAACACATATCCAATAAAATATAACAATACTAGCCACTGATCTGCAGATGCTTAGATGCCAACAATGGTGACTGCCCTTTTTTTGATAACTAAGGATGTGCATTCAGGACTTTTGGCTGATTTATCAAGTCGTCTGATACACGAACAGCCAAATACATTATTGGACAAAACAGATGAAGAAGAAATGATTGCTTGACAAAATTGATTAGTTCATTCGTTCCTACCAGTTGGTGTCAAAAAATGTGCAGGGGGGTGTAGGAGTTGTAATGTTTAGTTACTCAGCTCCTTTATTTGTGATGATGTACAGTGGTATGGCCATTCACATGTCCATCGTCCTCTGACCAATCTTGACATTGATGTTAGGCACTAAATGTTGGATTTTAGTAATACATGCTTGTCAAATCAAGTCTTAACCTAAAATAGAGAGGTGGGAGACTAAAGGAAGCTCAGACATTTTTAATCACTTTAGAATACTGGAAAGAGGTGCTCAACTGGGAAAGAATAGCACTCAGTAACCTGCCCTATGGGATAATACCCATACAGGGTGCTGCCTCCTGTAGCCCAGAATGGGCCTTTCCCAAAGGGCCTTTCTTGCAGTATATCAGTCTGACCCCATCCATAAGTACAGTCCAGCCCCAAAATACCAGGCAATTCTCTTCGGAACAAAGGATTTTCACAGCTAACCCCAGATGTTTCAGCCTATATGGGCCTTGTCAGTGGAGGTGTCTCTCAATTTTCTTTCCTGTTTTCAATAACTTTTACTAGAGCTATTTGAACAAGCATTTGCATGACACCTATGCCTCTGTGTCACCTATGCTTGTCATTAACTCAAATTCAATCAGAGAGTTGCATGTTCTGTTAACCTTGAAAGTTTAGTTTCTTTAATTGTTTCAATATTATAGTGTAAGAATTTTGTTAATATGTGTTGTCTATATTTGTTGTTCCCATTGGAAATAACAGTAACAAATCCTAATCCACTATTTGTCCGACACAAATGCTCATATGGATGAAATTCAGGCCAAACCAAAAGTTTGGAAAAAAATCTGAAACCAATCTTTTGGACTAAACTAATTTTTTACCCATGCATGTCTATTGATAACCCCTAAATCACACCCAATAAAAAAATACTGAACACGTCATTATCAGTTACATGAATTGTAAAAACACCAATAAAACATATCTGCAATATATTGACAGTTGGAAAATCGATAGATACCAATGTATACATATCAGTAAATGACATTAAAAGTTTATTTCAATAAAAAATAAGCACCACTTTATCCAATTGCAAAACACACAAAAATTACAAATTTACTTAATTCTCCCTATTAACCCACCTTTAAATGACCACGACGTACCCCTTACGTTGCTGGTCATTAATGGTTTTCTTGGTTGTAGTAGCGCTACTATACCCTCTCTCCTTCCTACTGGTCACCGGAAACAACACAGCCTGGCAGTGAGACCACGCTATGAATAATGCAATCCCCATAGAAAGACCAGTGACGTACAGGGTACCACGTACCTTAATGGGTTAATATTTAAAGTGATACTAAACCCAAATAGAGCAGAGCGGATAGAGCATTCAATTTTAAGCAACTTTCTATTTACTCCTATTATCATTTTTTTTTTCGTTCTCTTGCTATCTTTATTTAAAAGCAGGAATGTTACGCTTAGGAGCCAGCACATTTTTGGTTGAGAACCTGGGTTTTGCTTGCTTATTGGTAGCAACCAATAAGCAAGCGCTATCCAGGGTGCTGAACCTAAAATGGGCCGGCTGGTAAGCTTTACATTGCTGATTTTTAAATAAAGATAGCAGGAGAACGAAGAAAAATTAATAATAGTAGTAAATTAGAAAGATGCTTAAAATTGCTGCGCTATCTGATTCATGAAAGAAAAAAAATTGTGTTAAGTATCCCTTTAAGTGTCCAGTAGTTTTGCATAGATCTTACTGGACAGCCTGAGCCTGCTGAATACTGGACTGTCCACCTGGCAACCCTAATACACCCATGTACCTGTATTCAACAGAACTAGTCATAAAAAGTATCCTGTTAGTAGTTTTGAATCAAGAAACAACTTTATTATAACATTAAAAAACAAATGATATTATACGTTTCTGCTGTATATGGAACAATAATACTGGATGTCCTGTTTTCCTCATTTCTTGGCAAACGGTCCGTTGTTCCTTTATTATATGTAAATAACACAAACTCTGAGGTAATCACGACAAAACTAATTATTTCACAGCTGCAAACATAAGTTAATGCAATGATAAACACGTATTTTGCAAAATAGTGAAACAATTGTAAATAAAACATTCCTTTTGTGCTTTATGCAATTTAATTTTTGATTAGTGTAATTGTGATGATTTATGAAGAGCAGCAATAAATATAGAACGTTCCTATGTGTAGATTTTAATTTTTGCCAAAACTGTATTGAACATAAGGAAGCATTGTGGCAATAGTAGATTTGGGTCCAAGTCAGTGAGTTGGCATTTATAAACATGCTACACTGTTTTCTCGAGATCCAGATATATATTTTAAAAAATAAGACCTTGGTACAGTTGGGTTAATGCATGATTTTGCATTAGGAAGCAGTTACAAGTGGTATGCATAGACATGAATTTTCTTTATTACGTATGGGTGTACTTCATTTTTTGGAAGGAACTAAAATAATCTATATTTTATGTATGTACATGTGTTTATTAAATATATATTTGAATAGTAAAAATAACATGTGTCTAGATAGCTGGAATGATGGGCAAATGTAGAGATAGATAGATAGATAGATAGATAGATAGATAGATAGATAGATAGATAGATAGACAGACAGACAGACAGACAGACAGACAGACAGACAGACAGACAGACAGACAGAGATAGATAGATAGATAGATAGATAGATAGATAGATAGATAGATAGATAGATAGATAGATAGATAGATAGATAGATGATAGATAGATAGATAGATAGATGCAGAAAGACAGACAGATAGAGAGAAAGATAGAAAGAAAGAAAGAAAGAAAGAAAGAAAGAAAGATAGATAGATAGATAGATAGATAGATAAATAAATAGAAAGATAGATGATAGATAGAAATGAGATATGAAAGATAAAGGAAATATAAATAGATAGGCAGAGATAGATAGATGCATAGATAGATAGAAAGACAGACAGACAGAGACAGACAGACAGACAGACAGACAGACAGACAGACAGACAGACAGATAGATAGATAGATAGATAGATAGATAGATAGATAGATAGATGCAGGCAGGCAGACAGACAGATAGAGAGAAAGATAGACAGACCGACAAAAAGATAGATAGAAAGAAAAGGAGAGATAGATAGATGATAGATGGACAATTAGATAGAAAGAAAGCTCCAAGCTCCTGCTTGGAATGAACCTATAATTGTTAAGGCAGTATTTGCTTTATTATTACCAGGGGTCAAGTCCAATGGGAATGCATGGGAATGGAGTTCCTGCACTAATTTTGCAGGTGGAAATAAGTTCCCCCTGAACAGAGAACAGAAACAATTCAGTAAACCCTGCTGCTGCTGGTGAGAGGAGCTGGAACACAGTATAGTTAGAGGGATAGTGAGATCTACTAGTAATGGGTAGTAACGCTTCATACAATACACTAAATGTAAGCCTGCTGTCAGCGGTCCCATTGTGTGATCACCCCGCACTGTGTGGAACACATGGTGCTTAGATTTCTGTGTGGCTTGCTCTGGGGTTATTTAGCACCACTCATCAGAAATAGGACTATTGCACCTTAAGTGGATGAGACTCTGTAGAATGCTTACCTTTATTTGTATGTGCTGCAGAATTAACCTTACCCGTTTCATCCCAAAGTGCAAGGTGACCTGTTTAGCTTTCAATTTTACTGTGCTCTCATGTCTCCTGCTTCCTCGGCCAAAGGTACTTGCTTCACATTTACTTGGTATACATGTTAATGGTAAAAGAAAATGACAGACGCCTTGTGACCATAGTTTTACTTTAAATCACATTATCATTGTTTCTTACTGCAGAGTGAGTGCAGTCACAAACCTTATCAAGATCATGATATCAGATGTTTACATCACAGAGCCTTACACATCCTGAGAGCCAGAGAGTAACATCTCTTAAAATTTTACTAAGGCTCTTAGCTTTTTGGATTATTCATCATCATCTATATAAAAATGCCACTTCTGTTCTAAAAAGTAAAAAAAAGTCACCCCTGCCCAAAGGCAACTATTCAGCCCTTCATTGATTTTAATTTGCTTTCTTTAACCAGAGTGTATAGGTGTGTGTGTGTATGTGTGTGTATGTGTGTATGTGTGTGTATGTGTATGTATTTGTGTGCATGTGTGTGTGTATGTGTGTATGTGTGTATGTGTGTGTATGTATTTGTGTGTATGTGTGTGTGTGTATGTGTTTACGTGTGTGTGTATGTGTGTATCTGTGTGTGTGTGTGTATGTGTTTATGTGTGTGTGTATGTGTGTATCTGTGTGTGTGTATTTGTATGTGTTTTTGTGTGTGTATGTGTGTGTGTGTGTATGTGTGTGTGTGTATGTGTGTATCTGTGTGTGTGTGTGTTTATGTGTGTGTGTATGTATGTGTGTGTGTGTATGTATGTGTTTACGTGTGTGTGTGTATGTATATGTGTTTATGTGTGTGTGTGTGTATGTGTTTACGTGTGTGTGTGTGTGTGTGTGTGTGTGTGTGTGTGTGTGTGTGTGTGTGTGTGTAAAACAATATTTATTTTGAGGGGGCTGGTAGTCTTGGTGAGTTCCCACACTTTTTTGTGGAACTTGACCCCTGTTTGTAGGTGATGTATGTTTCATTGAAAAAGAATATAACTAGAAGGAGAGGTTCTGCATCCCAGAGAAAAAGATGGAAAGCTCATACTATAGGGCCGATTTATCAGGGCCTGAATGGGGCCATATACCCCTGTTTCCCCACGAACCTGCAGGCTCACCAGAAACAGGAGTTAAGAAGCAGCGGTCTTAAGTCCACTGCACCTTAACTCGTCCCCCTACTCTAAAGCGGCAGACAGCAATCCGCACGATCGCATATGATCGGGTTGAATGACACCCCCTGCTAGCAGCCGAATGGCCACGAATCTGCAGCGGGTGGCATTGCACAAGCAGTTCACCAGAACTGCTTGTGCAATGATAAATGTCCGCTAGACACATAATAAATCAGCCACATCATGTGAAAAATATGATGGATTTCAATTATCAATATGTGAATTGAGCATTCACAATAACTGTAACATTGGGGGTGAAAATCCATGCAAGGTGCTTTACTTATGAATTCTGCTACATTGTGTATGGGGACCATAGTAAATAAAATAATCAAGAAATAAAATAAAATAATCTAAAAAATATATAATTTTATTGTTATTTATTTACACAAGAATGTCACTTTAAAGGAACACCATAGTCACCTTTTTCTTTGTTTCATCAGAAAGAGAGAATTTCAAAAAATCTAAAAAAAAAATAACTAAAAAAAAAATTAATCTCCTGAATAAATCAATGTTTTCATATTTTCTTGTCATATTTGCAAAGCCAAGCCCCACCCCCAGTACCACACATGCAGTTTTCCACATTGGCTTTTGAGCATTAGTAGAAAGTAGCAAAACCAATACTGAAGTATTAGATTTAGTTTAAATGTAAAAGATTTTGCTTATATTTTAAAAGTTGTTCTTTCAAATATATGAAATAAAATTTTGGAATACGATGTCCCTTTAAATCCAAGGTGAGACCACATTGGCTCAAGCCTCAAAAAATGGGTGTGGCTTTAAACCAATAAAAGGCACCAAATAGTTGAGCCTGGAAGATATTATATACCAGCAGATTCTACATTTCTCTTTCTTGGCTAACAAAAGGGTGTATCACAAACATTTAAAAAAAACATATAAAATTATTTATCTATAAAAATCCCATAAAAATGAAAGGGACAGTCAAGTTCAAAATAAACTTTCATGATTCAGATAGGGCATGTAATTTAAACAACTTTCCAATTTACTTTTATCACCAATTTTGCTTTGTTCTCTTGGTATTCTTAGTTGAAAGCTAAACCTAGGTAGGTTCATATGCTAATATCTTAGACCTTAAAGGCCGCCTCTTATGTGAATTCATTTTGACAGTTTCACCACTAGTGAGTGTTAGTTCATGTATGTCATATAGATAACATTGAGCTCATGCACGTGAAATTACCTAGGAGTAAGTACTGATTGGCTATAATGCAAGTTTGTCAAAAGCACTAAGATAAGGGGACAGTCTGCAGAGGCTTAGATACAAGGTAATCACAGAGGTAAAAAGTGTATTATTATAACTGTGTTGGTTATGCAAAACTGGGGAATGGGTAATAAAGGATTATCTATCTTTTTAAACAACAAAAGTTCTGATGTTGACTGTCCCTTTAATTGTGGTTTTCTGTAGAAAAAAAAAACATTAGATAAGTTTTTTTCTAAAGGTTTGTGATCAATCATATTATTCCTCCAGGTAATCAAGACAAATACAGACTATATACACTATAAATGTATCTCACGCAGCAATGGTCTATAGCTATAGTCTGTGTTTTAAGAAATCAGTATAATAAAGCAATTGCTGGTGACATAAATCTCTTTGTCTTTCTTTTCTACTCTTGGTTGTTTGTCAGTAAAATCGGATTCCAGATGGAGATGATCTCTTCTCTTTCCTTAAAGGCAGTGTCATGAGAGCTGTGTGTGAATTGTACCCACCGACAGGTGTAGGGTACAGTGTAGCATATGCCATAGCATTTTGGCAGGGCTTTCTGCAGAGGCAGCTTCTGCTAGTGTCTCCCAGGGTAGCACTCAGCTGGGACCTGGCATTGCTCACAAACACCATCTGCCACTGGCAATGCCCCTCACCAGTGAAACCATTATGTGAATGGAAGACAATTCTTGATGCTCATTAGCTGCATAGAACACACAAAAGCCCTCATACAGCATTACCCTTTAACATAACAGAAAAACACATTCTCTACAGTAGATCAACACCACATACATTGTTTCAACTTAGTCCAGAAAATGGTAGAATGTAGGTTCGGCAGCATAGAGCATTCTGCACAGTCAATTTATTATTAAAAGGTCATTGTACTCACATTTTTTTTCTTCCATGCCTAGGAAAGAGAAGCATTTATATGGGTTGAAACTATTTGCATAAAAAAATGTTAAGTAGAAGCTGTTTAAATTTAAAATGAAATGAATACTGTATTATTGTTAGTGTGCTGCTTGCTTATCTAAATGGATTAAAAGGAAAACTGCTTCTGCCTGACAGAGAAAGAAAAACCCTCATTTTGAAATGTCCTTTTTTTTAGATAAAACAAAGAAAAATGTCTATCTAAAATGACTCTAAGAAAAAAAGAAATCATTCAATATATTATGCTCCTGTTGAGAAATGAATTTAACCCCTTAAGGACCACATCACTTTTCCATTTTCTGACCATTTGGGACCAGGGCTATTTTTACATTTCTGCAGTGTTTGTGTTTAGCTGTAATTTTCCTCTTACTCATTTACTGTACCCACACATATTATATACCGTTTTTCTTGCCATTAAATGGACTTTCTGAAGATACCATTATTTTCATCATATCTTGTAATTTACTGTAAATTTCTTTTTATAAAATTTGAGCAAAAAATGGAAAAAAATACACTTTTTCTAACTTTGACCCCCAAAATCTGTTACACGTCTAAAACCACCAAAAAACACCCATGCTAAATAGTTTCTAAACTTTGTCCTGAGTTTAGAAATACCCAATGTTTACATGTTCTTTGCTTTTTTTGCAAGTTATAGGGCAATAAGTACAAGTAGCACTTTGCTATTTCCAAACCACTTTTTTTCAAAATTAGCGCTAGTTACATTGGAACACTGATATCTGTCTGGAATCCCTGAATATCCCTTGACATGTATATATATTTTTTTAGAAGACATCCCAAAGTATTGATCTAGTCCCATTTTGGTATATTTCAGGCCACCATTTCACCGCCAAATGCAATTAAATAAAATAAATCGTTCACTTTTTCACACATTTTTTCACAAACTTTTAGGATTTTTTTTTCACAAACTTTTTAGGACTTTGTGGAATTGTGGCATAAATGGTTGTAAATGCTTCTCTGGGATCCCCTTTGTTCAGAAATAGCAGAGATATATGGCTTTGGTGTTGCTTTTTGATAATTAGAAGGCTGCTAATTGCCACTGCGCACCACACGTGTGTTATGCCCAGCAGTGAAGGGGTTAATTAGGAAGCATGTAGGGAGCTTGTAGGGTTAATTTTAGCTTTAGTGTAGTGTAGTAGACAACCCCAAATATTGATCTAGGCCCATTTTGGTATATTTTATGCCACCATTTAACCGCCAAATGCGATCAAATTAAAAAAAAACTTTACATTTTTCACAATTTTAGGTTTCTCACTGAAATGATTTACAAACAGCTTGTGCAATTATGGCACAAATGGTTGTAAATGCTTCTCTGAGATCCCCTTTGCTAAAAAATAGCAGACATCTATGGCTTTGGCGTGTATTATGTCTAGCGGTGAAGGGGTTAATTAGGAAGCATGTAGGGAGCTTGTAGGGTTAATTTTAGCTTTAGTGTAGTGTAGTAGACAACCCCAAATATTGATCTAGGCCCATTTTGGTATATTTTATGCCACCATTTAACCGCCAAATGCGATCAAATTAAAAAAAAACTTTACATTTTTCACAATTTTAGGTTTCTCACTGAAATGATTTACAAACAGCTTGTGCAATTATGGCACAAATGGTTGTAAATGCTTCTCTGAGATCCCCTTTGCTAAAAAATAGCAGACATCTATGGCTTTGGCGTGTATTATGTCTAGCGGTGAAGGAGTTAATTAGGTAGCTTGTAGGGAGCTTGCAGGGTTAAATTTAGCTTTAGTGTAGAGATCAGCCTCCCACCTGACACATTACACCCCCTGATCCCTCCCAAACAGCTCACTTCCCTCCCCCACCCCACAATTGTCCCCGCCATCTTAAGTACTGGCAGAAAGTCTGCCAGTACTAAAATACATTTTTTTTTTAATATATATATTTTTTAAAGCCATATTCTACTGTGTAGGATCCCCCTTAGCCCCCAACCTCCCTGATCCCCCCCCCCCCCCCTCAAAACAGCTCTCTAACCCTCCCCCTCTACCTTATTTGCGCCATCTTGGGTACTGGCAGCTGTCTGCCAGTACCCAGTTTACAATAAAATGGGTTGTTTTTTTTCTCCCTATTTTTCTGTAGTGTAGCTTCCACCCCCTCCCAGATCCCTTAGATCCCTTAGATCCCAATTCCCTCCCTCCTCTCTCCCACTTCATTTTTCAAAATGTTCCATAGTGTAGCGGTTCCCACCCGCTCCCGCCCCGTGCACGCTAATTGTTGTATTGGTCACATGTATATTACATTATACTGACACATGGTAATAAAAATATATAAAAAATAAAACTAGATTCTAATTACTGTTTCAGTTTAAAACTACTTAGAAAATTATACTTAATATTAAGGCATTTGATTGTATAACAATTTACTCCTCCAATTTATTAAAAGAAATGTGCAAATATTCATTTTAGAGGGACATGAATGTCAAAATGTACTTCTATTATCATATTGGTTTCATTCTCTTGTTATCCTCTGGGAATTCTTTGTTGAAAAAATCATACCTAGGTAGACTCGGCAGAAGCAATGTATTTCTGGGAGCTATCTTCTGATTGGTGGCTACACACATGTATTTTAATTAGTTCATTAAATATGTTCCACGGCCTTCCAGTATTGCATACTCAGAGCTGACTTTAACTATTTTTAAAGCGGTGGTTAAAGGGATAGGAAAGTTAAAATTAAACCAGCATGATTCAGATAGAGCATGTAATTTTAAGACACTTTTAAATTCACTTCTATTTTCAAATGTGCTTTGTTTTCTTGTTATCCCTTGTTGAAAAAGAATACGCACATATACTACACTAGTAGGAGCTAGCTGCTGATTGCTGCCTGCATACATTTGTCTCGTGATTGGCTAACTAAATGTTTTCAGCCAGCTGCCAGTAGTGCAATGCTGTTCTTTCAGCAAAAGGATAACAAGAGAATGAAGCAAATCTGACAATAGAAGTAAAATAGAAAGTTGTTTAAAATGGTATGTGCTATACAAATCATGAAAGAAAAATTTTGGGGTTCCTGTCCCTTTAAAGGGACACTGAGCCCACATTTTTTTTCTTTCGTGATTCAGATAGAGCAGGCAATTTTAAGCAACTTTCTAATTTACTCCTATTATCATTTTTTCTTCGTTATCTTGCTATCTTTATTTAAAAAAGAAGGCATCTAAGCTAATAAGCCAGCACATTTTTAATTCAGACCCTGGACAGCACTTCTTTATTGGTGGGTGAATTTATCCACCAATCAGCAAGAACAACCCAGGTTGTTCACCAAAAATGGGCCGGCATCTAAATTTTTGTTCTCGCTTTTTCAAATAAAAAAGAAATAAAGAGAATGAAGAAAATTTGATAATAGGAGTAAATTAGAAAGTTGCTTAATATTGCATGCTCTAACTGAATCACAAAAGAAGAAAAAAATTGGGTTCAGTGTCTCTTTAAATACAAACTTTTTTGGCAACAAAAGTGCAATAATAACTCAGTCTAAAAGATTAGATCATTTTCTTTTTACACTTTTATGTCTCTTTAATTACCTAATGAAGCAGGACAAGCCCGCAAAACGCATCAGGCCATGCACGCTAACTGATCGAGCCATGTAACAGGCAGCTTAGAAAGTTTGTCTGTTTGATTTCACCTCTGAATTGTACACAGACTTTTGGTATTTGGATGCCCACCTTCATATAATAATAGTGGCGGACAATGAATCTCCTTTTATTTCAATAGATTGTTGTGGATTGACACTCAGGAGTGAAGAAATAGCCCCACTTTAAGGGGCTGATTTAACAAGGGCCGAATAGCCCTAAATGTAATTGTTTTGGCGCGAATCTTCAGGCTTGCCAGAAACACGAGTTAAGACGCAGCGGTCTTAAGACTGCAGCTCCTTAACTCGTACACCTCCTCTGAGGCGGTGGACATCAATCTGCCCGATCGCATATGATCGGGTTGATTGACACCCACTGCTAGCGGCCAATTAGCCGCGAATCTGCAGCGAGCGGCATTGCACAAGCAGTTCACCAGCATATGCTGTCGGCATTTATTGATGTGCGGCGGTCGTGATCTGCTACAGCGGACGTTGTCCACTCACACTTTGTTAAATCGGCCCCTAAATGAAAGTTTGGGGCATGGGTACCGTTAGTTGCAGACTTCATTCTGGTGATATGCTGCAATATTGTACCTCGGCTTGTAACAAGGTTTTTATTGTAAGTGTGCATTTGTCACTTTTTAAAAGGATCTTGTTTGATCAAATATACTACACTTAGTTCCACTGTGGGTGGCACTACTTTTTTATAGATATATAGATAAATAGATAGATAGATAGATAGATAGATATTCTCAGATTTTGCAGTGGGAGACGAACATAATTCTGGCCAGCAGTCAGGAGAATGTTTTATTGAAAGAGAAATAGGACAAAAACTGAAGACATAAGGTGTATGACAATGATTTGAAACTGTTATATTTGGTTGATTTGAACAGATACATTGTAAATTGTGAACAGCATTTTTAATTTATAGGAGGAGTATGATTTTAGTGCTTCTTTCTTGTGAATCATATTTGTTCATGATGTTGTAATAAGAAAGGTGCAGCTGTTTTTTTGCTGATAAATTATTGATGTTTGTTTTCTGCTGAGGACCATGGCATTTGTGTAATTTGACCTGGTATAAAGCAAAGAAAATCTAATTTGGGGATACACTGATTTTTTTTTTACTTACAGGACCAGTTAAAGGGACACTAAAGCCAGTTTTTTTTTCTTTTGTGATTCAGATAGAGCTTGCAATTTTAAGCAACTTTGAAATTGACTCCTATTATCAATTTTTCTTCATTCTCTTGCTATCTTTATTTGAAAAGCAAGAATGTAAGCTTATTTTTGGTTCAGCACCTGGGTTGCGCTTGCTGATTGGTGGCTAAATGTAGCCACCAATCAGCAAGCGCTATCCAGGGTGCTAAACCACCGGGCCGGCTCCTTAGCTTAGATTCCTGCGTTTTCAAATATAGATAGCAAGAGAAAGAAGAAAAAAATGATAATAGGAGTACATTAGAAAGTTACTTAACCTTTTAACGCCGTTATGCTGTTCTATTCTGTCATAATTACACTGGGCTTTAGAGCCGTTATGACGGAATAGAACGTCATGGCCAACGGCTGTCCTGAAGCCTACTGCGCTTCCTGGATTTGATTGCGGTCTGGAGGGTGTTCCTAGGGTTATAGGGACGCCCCGCAGACCCGATCCAATAATTGAAATCTCGCGATTGTGTGCACGATCGCGTGATTTTAATTTGTCTACATTGGAACAGTTGTTCCGATGTAGACACGTTAACCCCCGGCAGGAAAGGGTTAACATTGCTGCTTTTTCTTCTGAATCATTAAAGAAAAAAATAGATTTTAGTATCCCTTTAAGATTTGAAATTCTACTAAAACAAATCTACATTATCAAATAAAGAGACATAAAATGAGCAATGTATAACGACAACAAATGTCTATCAGTTTGTTCACTTGCCGCAAACCGCCACATAGACCAGGAAAGATATTCTTTATATTGCCCAAAGGTGGGAAAATGAGGCTGTTGGGGAGAAGTTACAAGATAAATGTGGATCCTTTCATTAGAATGGACTCTCAGATGTGATAAAGAGTGGGTACAAACCTTTAATGAAATGCACAAATATTGAGTAGAAATGTTGCAGCAATTTTTTTCCGCAAGATATTCATTTAATTAAGAGGTTTTATTGAGAATAGGCCTGTAACCCTCCCTCCATAATTCCATAAAATGTGAGTCAGAGCATGGGATTTTAAACAACTTTCCAAATTACTTTTATTATCAAATTTGCTTCATTCTTGTTGAAAGTTCAACAATGCACTAGTGGGAGCTATAGCTGACCCAATCAGATGAGCTATTGACAAGAAGCGTATTTGTGCAGCCACCCATCAGCAGCTAGCTCCCAGTAGTGCTGCTCCTTGAGTCTACTTAGATATTCTCTTTAGCAAAGGATACCAAGAGAATGAAGCAAATTAGATAATAGAAGTACATTGGAAAAATGTTAAAAATAACATGCTCTCTATCCGAACCATGAAAGATACATTTTGGATTTGGAGATCATAAAGGGTATCTTTAGATGTTACAGAGGTTCCTTGAGTGTTAAAGAGATAATTGGAGGTAGATGCATCCTGTAGAGAATTTTGAATGGAATTTGAACCACTCTTAGTGAGGTTAAAGTTTATTGTGGCAGAGGAATGGAATATTTTGGACTAAACCAATTATGCCTATGTCTAGGGAAGCAGCATTTTTGGGTTGGGCAGCAAATTTTATAAGGTAAATCTATGGCATCATCAAGCATTCCTGCTCTTCTGTTCTTCAAACATTTTAATTATTATTATTATTTTACAAATGGATGGTTGTCTAGCGGGGATGCATGAGGCCTCCTAGCTTCCAGTTGTGAGAAATATATGGGTGAAATATACGCTAACATTTTTGCGGATGGGAGGGGTTTAAGGCTGCAGATTTAACCAGGCCTAGGGTAGCAGAAAAGCTGAATACACCACTAGGGTAGCACTGCAGAGTCTGTTGGCGCTCTACAAATAACTGATAATAATAATAATAGGGGAGGTCAAAGTTATAGATTATATTTGTTACAGCCACCAATCAGCAGCTAGAACCTAGGTTATCTGCTGCTCCTGAGCTTTCCTAGATCAACCTTTCAGCAAAGGATAACAAGAGAAGGAAGCACATTAAATAATTGAAGTAAATTGGGAAGTTGTTTAAAAATGTATGTTCTGTCTGAATCATGAATGTCTAATTATGACTTTACTGTCCCTTTAAACCTAAATTATTTATGTTGGGATTCCGATAGAACACTCAATTTTAAACAGCTTTCAATTTACTTTATCAAATTTGCTTCATTCTCTTGGTATCCTTTGTTGATGGAGCAGTATTGCACTACTGGGAGCTAGCTGAACACATCAGCTGGGCCCGTGACAATTGGCGTTTATGTGCAGCAACCAATCAGCAGTGAATTACTGCTTCTGAGGCTACCTAGGTATTATTCTCAAGAAAAGATATCAAGAGAGCAAAGCAAATTGGATAATAGAAGGAATTTGGAAAGCTGATTAAAGTTGCATGCTCTGTCTGAATCGCAAAAGAGAAATTGTGGGTTTTGTGTCCCTTTAAATACATAATACTAGTCAATATTATACAAACCAGATTTGTAGATGATGAGTTTCTGTCCCTTTTAAAAAAAAAAAAAAAAACAAGGAAAAAAAAGTTTGGTAATTTTACATTTAAATGCAGTTCTTACTCACAGATAATAGAAACAATTTAAAGGGAGATTCTGGCCAAAATTTAAATGCACATATATTAATTAAACATATTTGCAATATACATGTATTGGCAAAAATGCTTCTAGTAAAATGTATCACTGTTTCTGCACGTGCATGTGAAGCATAGCTAGATATTCTCAGTGCACCAGCATTTTAAATACTGCAGCTGCTCAAAGGGCCAGTGGGGCTTGTATCATGTCAGCAATTAACAAACTGAGTCATTACCAGATGGTACAAATACCTTAGGCTCTCTGATCAAGTGTTGTGTTTAAAATGCTGGTGCACGGTGCATACTTAAATACATTTCTGAAACAGCTATAGCTGTTATTAGAAGCATAAATTGCTAATACATGTATATTACAAAAATGCTTCTATACAAAACTGAAATGCATCCATCTAAATTCGAATTTGGGCTGGAATGTCCCTTTAAAGGGCCATAATACCCAAATGTTTAATCACTTGAAACTGATGCAGCATAGCTGTAAAAAGCTGACTAAAAAATATCACCTGAACATCTCTATGTAAAAAAGAAAGATATTTTACCTCAAAAGTTCCTCAGTAGCCACCTCCCATTGTAAAGGATTTCTAAGCAGCAAATCAGTATGTCTGTCCTGGGACAGCTGAAAGGATGAGCCTCGTGAACTCTCATATTATTTCACCAATCAGGTAAAGGAAGCTTACTATGAAATTTTATGAGAGTTAAGTCAAATCTCATGAGATCACAGTAAGAGTTCATGACCTCAGCACTGCTGATGCTGATTGGCTGCTGTTCATTTCTTCATTTTTTTTTTTTTTTTTACCTGCAGCTGGGAGTAGCTGAGTATAACTTTTTACACAGAACTTACTCTGCTGAGCTGAGTAAATTGTGAGATAAAATATCTTCCTTTTTTACATAGAGATGCTCAGGTGATATTTTCCTGTCAGCTTTTTACAGTTATACTGCATCAGTTTCAAGTGATTTAGCATATGAGTATTATGTCCCTTTAAGTGCAACAACCTTCAATTAGCAATGAGAATGTGTTTGTACATAACAATTAAAAGGGTTATCTCTATTATTATAAATAATAACAATCATTTTAAACTGTTGCTTTTCTTCACAACCCCTCTCATTTTTCATATGTGCCCCAGCGCAGGTCATAGAGGGTGTTTATTGAGACAAGATGCACACAATGTGAGCAAATGTAATATTTATCCATTGTTTTTTACTGTTGTGTTATGCAATGCAAATTAAAGTGAAAAGTCTAATGTAACCTTCAGTGATTAATTCGATACGACAGACTCACCGGTGAGCTGGAAGCAACAGACTATAGAACATTCAGAACAAAGAACTAGCTTGCAGGTTGATATGGAATAAAAGCATAAATAACAGTGGTATGTCTTTAGGATCAGAGAGTTGGCGTAGCAGAGAGAAATTCAACGAACACAAAAACCACAGAGTCAAACACATGCGGCACTGGTGGGGTTTGATGGTTTGAGAAGAATATACTGAAAATTCTCACAACTGAAGCTAAGCTGAAGGCATAATCAGTACATTAAAGGGGCAGTCTACACAAAAATTGTTATTGATTAAAAGATAGGTAATCCCTTTGCTACCCATTCCCAGCTTTGCACAACCGACATTGATATATTAAAGGGACATTCCAGTGACATGGGTACATTCCACTTTTGAATAGAATCATTTTTGCAATGTACATGTATTAGCAAAAATGCTTGTAATAAAAGTTATTGTTGTTTTAAGAGTGTATTTAAAGGGATACTAAACCCACATTTTTTTCTTTCATGATTCAGATAGAAAATGCAATTTTAAGCAACTTTCAAATTTACTCCTTTTATCAATTTTTCTTCATTCTCTTGCTATCTTTATTTGAAAAAGAAGGCATCTAAGCTAAGGAGCCAGCCAATTTTGGGTTCAGAACACTGGACAACACTTGTTTAATGGTGGGTGCATTTACCCACCAATCAGCAAGCACAACCCAGGTTGTGAACCAAAAATGGGCCAGCTTCTAAACTTACATTCTTGCTTTTTAAATAAAGATAGCAAGAGAATGATGAAAAATTGATAATAGCAGTAAATTAGAAAGCTGCTTAAAATTGCATGCTCTATATGAATCATGAAAGAAAAAAATTGGGTTCAGTGTCCCGTTAAGTATGCTCTGTACACCAATATTTTAAATACAGAACTTCAGACAGCCTAAAGTGCTTGTATCATCTGGTAATTACTCAATTTGTTAATTGCTGACAAGATTCAAGTCCCACTAGAGATTGGAGCAGCTGCTGTATTTAAAATGCTGGTGCACTGAGAATATCTAGCTATGCTTCACATGCATGTGCAGAGAAAAATGTTAACACTAAAATAGAGATAACTTTTACAAGAACCAATTTTGCTAATATATGTATATTGTAAATATGTTTCAGTCCAAAGATGTAGTTCATCTATGTGCAATACAGTTTTAAATGAAATATCCCTTTAATATACTTTAGAACATTTAAACCTCTAAATTTCTGCCTGTTTCTAAGGCACTATAGACAGCCTCTTATCACATGCTTTTTTATTTGCATTTCACAACAGGAGACTGCTAGTTCATGTGGCCCATATAGATAACATTGTGCCCACTCCCAAGAAGTTATTTAAGATTTAGCACAACACAGTACTAAATCCAAGTCAACAGATAATAAATTCAAAAAATCATGTGATCCGGGGGCTATCAGAAGATGCTTAGATACAAGGTAATCACACAGGTAAAAAGGGTATAAATATAACTGTGTTGGTTATGCAAAACTGGGGAATGGGTAATAAAGGGATTATCTATCTTTTAAAACAATTACAATTCTATTGTATACTGTCCCTTTAAAGGGACAGTATACACCATTTTTCATATAACTGCATGTAATAGACGCTACTATAAAGAATAAGATGCACAGATACTGATTTAAAAATCCAGTATAAAACTGTTTAAAAACGTACTTAGAAGCTCCCAGTTTAGCTCTGTTGAAAAGGTTACAGGAACACCCACTGCAAGTGGTTGTATAGCAAAAACAGCAGACACTCCCCCCTTCCTCTGCATATGAAAAGACTCTTTACACAGACAGGAGCAAGCTGGAGTAGGTACTGGTAGACATCACTATACATCTAAAACCTTGGGGCTTGGTTAGGAGTCTGAAAATCAGCGCAATGTTATTTAAAAATAAGCAAAACTATCAAAATTAAAAAGAAAAATTGTATGGGCTGTATAAATGGATCATTAGTGATGTCGCAAACTTAAAATTTTCGTGAACGGCAAACCGGGCGAACCTCCATAGACTTCAATAGGCAGGCAAACTTTAAAACCCACAGGGACTCTTTCTGGCCACAATAGTGATGGAAAAGTTGTTTCAAGGGGACTAACACCTGGACTGTGGCATGCCGGAGGGGGATCCATGGCAAAACTCCCATGGAAAATTACATAGTTGATGCAGAGTCTGTTTTTAAGCCATAAAGGGCATAAATCACCTAACATTCCTAAATTGTTTGGAATAACGTGCTTTAAAATATCAGGTATGATGTTGTATCGATCAGGTAGTGTAAGGGTTACACCCGCTTCACAGTGACAGACCAAACTCCCCGTTTAAAGGGACAGTCTACACCAGAATTTTTATTGTTTTAAAAGATAGATAATCCCTTTATTACCCATTTCCCAGTTTTGCATAACTAACACATTTATAATAATATACTTTTAACCTCTGTGATTATCTTGTATCTAAGCCTCTGCAAACTGCCCCTTTTTTCAGTTCTTTTGACAGACTTGCAGTCTAGCCAATCAGTGCCTGCTCCCAGATAACTTCTCGTGCACGAGCATAGTGTTATCTATATGAAATATGTGAACTAACACCCTCTAGTGGTGAAAAACGGTTAAAATGCAATCTGAAAGAGGTGGGCTTCAAGGTCTAAGAAATTAGCATATGAACCTCCTAGGTTAAGCTTTCAACTAAGAATACCAAGAGAACAAAGCAAAATTGGTGATAAAAGTAAATAGGAAAATTGTTTAAAATTACATGCTCTATCTGAATCATGAAAGTTTATTTTGGCCTAGACTGTCCCTTTAACGCACCGCAAACAACCGCAAACAGTCCATTTGCACAACCGCAAACTCTCCATTTGCACAAGGTTGGATACCAAGCTAGTCATGTCCCGTTCCTTGTCCTCACTGATGTCATTGAAGGTCTCTTCCTCCACCCAGCCATGTACAACACCAAGGGTCCCCGAAAGGTGACAACAAGCCCCCTGGGTCGCCTGCTGTGTTTGGTCTTCCACCTCCTCAAAGCCACCTTCCTCCTCTGACTCCTCTTCTTCAGACTCCTCTCTCTGCGTTGCCTCTCTCTGCGTTATTATAAGGTGTGTTAAGTAGTACTATTCCTATCAGTTTAATCCCTGTTCCGTCCCCTATCAGGGGACATGTATATGGCATGGACTTTAGGAACCGGGAGATGGAAAAAGATGCTTGGTCAGTCCTCCTACTTCAAATTTGGGGCACTGCATGTGCAATCTAATGTGCCACCAGATAGGAGTGGTGTGTTAAGTAGTACTATTCCTATCAGTTTAATCCCTGTTGTGTGCCTTTTTTATTGGTTTGGTTTTTGAAGCCAAAGTGCTGCACCAGAGGCCAGAAAAATTAGGCATGTACACATGCCTGAAAAATTAGGTATTGTTGCAGCCGCTGCTGTAGCAGCGGCCAGAAAAATTGATGTTTGTTTCCCAGGCAGAAAGTGCCCTAAAACATTGTGGCTTGAACCCTAGTTGGTGGCGGATAAGTCACGCAAGTCATCCGGCATTCGAAGATAAAATACAGCAGCATGTGGACCATTTTTAGCCCAAGGCAGCTCATCTCATCAGGCCTTTTTTACTTGAATGTATCGCCCAATGTCAGTCCCTTCGGGATCCATCCCTCATTCATCTTAATAAAGGTGAGGTAATCTAGACTTTTTTGACCTAGGCGACTTCTCTTCTCAGTGACAATACCTCCTGCTGCACTGAAGGTCCTTTCTGACAGGACACTGGAAGCGGGGCAGGCCAGAAGTTCTATCGCAAATTGGGATAGCTCAGGCCACAGGTCAAGTTTGCACACCCAGCAGTCAAGGGGTTCATCGCTCCTCAGAGTGTCGAGATCTGCAGTTAAGGCGAGGTAGTCTGCTACCTGTCGGTCGAGTCGTTCTCTGAGGGTGGACCCCGAAGGGCTGTGGCGATGCATAGGAGTTAAAAAGCTCCGCATGTCCTCCATCAACAACACGTCTGTAAAGCATCCTGTCCTTGCCGGTGTGGTCGTGGGAGTCGTAGGATTACTTTCACCTCTTCCCCTGTTAGATTCCCGTTGTGCTGTGACATCACCCTTATACGCTGTGTAAAGCATACCTTTTAATTTATTTTGTAACTGATGCATCCTTTCCGACTTGTGGTAAATAGGTAACATTTCAGGCACTTTATGCTTATACCGGGGGTCTAGTAGCGTGGATACCCAGTACAGGTCGTTCTCCTTCAGCTTTTTTATACGAGGGTTCCTCAACAGGCACTACAGCATGAAAGACCCCATTTGCACAAGGTTGGATGCTGAGCTACTCATGTCCGTTCCTTGTCCTCAGTGATCTCACTGAAGGTATCTTCTTCCCCCCAGACAACACCACGGGTACCAGATAGGTGACAACGAGCACCCTGGGATGCCTGTTGTGGTTGGTCTTCCTCCTCCTCCTCAAAGCCACATTCCTCCTCTGACTCCTCTTCCTCACAATCCTCTTCCAGCGTTGCCGCTGGTCCAGCAAGCGATGCTGATAAGGCTGTTTCTGGTGGTGATGGTGACCACAACTCTTCCTCTTCCTCTTCACGCTCATCTACGGCCTGATCCAGCACTCTTCACAGGGCATGCTCCACGAAGAAAACAAATGGTATGATGTCGCTGATGGTGCCTTCGGTGCGACTGACTAGGTTTGTCACCTCCTCAAAAGGACGCATGAGCCTACAGGCATTGCGCATGAGCACCTAGTAACGTGGCAAAAAAATTCCCAGCTCCGCAGAGGCTGTCCTAGCACCCCGGTCATACAAATACTCGTTAACGGCTTTTTCTTGTTGGAGCAGGCGGTCGAACATTAGGAGTGTTGAATTTCAAAGTGTCGGGCTGTCACAAATCAAGAGCCTCACTGGAATGTTGTTTCACCGCTGGATATCGGAAAAGTGCGCCATGGCCATGTAGGAACGCCTCAAATGGCCACACATCTTCCTGGCCTGCTTCAGTCCTGTAAGCCTGGGTACTTATGCGCAAAGCGTTGTACGATCAGATTACACACATGTGCCATGCACGGCACATGTGTCAACTTGCCCAATTTCAATGCCACCACCAAATTACTTCCGTTGTCAGAAGCCACTTTGCCAATCTCCAGTTGGTGCGAAGTCAGCCGACGGTTCCACCTGTGCATTCAGGGCGGACAGGAGTGCTGGTCCGGTGTGACTCTCTGCTTTCAGGCAAGTCAACCCCAAGATGGCGTGACACTGCCGTATCCGGGATGTGGAATAGTACCTGCGGAGCTGGGGGGGTGCCGTTGATGTGGAGCAAGACGCAGCAGCAGAAGAGGACTCAGCCGAGGAGGTTATGGAAGAGGATGGAGTAGGAGGAGTAGAGGAGGTGGCAGCATGCCTGGCTGCAAGTCGTGGCGATGTCACCAACTCCTCCTCTGCAGAGCCACGCATTCCATGCTTGGCAGCCGTCAGCAGGTTTACCCAATGCGCAGTGTAGGTGATATACCTGCCCTGACCATGCTTTGCAAACCAGCTATCAGTGGTCATATGGACCCTTGCCCCAACACTGTGTGCCAGACATGCCATTACTTCCTTTCGCACAATCGAGTACAGGTTGGGGATTGCCTTTTGTGCAAAGAAATTTCAGCCGGGTACATTCCACTGCGGTGTCCCAATAGCTACAATTTTTTTTAACGCCTCAGACTCCACCAGCTTGTATGGTAAAAGCTGGCGGGCTAACAGTTCAGACAAGTCAGCTGTCAGACGCCGGGCAAGGGGGTGATTTTGTGACATTGGCTTCTTATGCTCAAACATGTCCTTGACAGACACCTGACTGTGGGCAGATAAGCAGGAACTGCTCCGGAAGAGAGACGGAGTGGCGGATGGTTGAGAGGGGGCAAGGAGGACAGCAGTGGTTGACGTGGCTGAAGATGCTGGACCAGGAGGAGGATGGCGGCTTTGAGTTTGTGTGCTGCTTCTACTCATGTGTTGATCCCATAGGCATTTGTGATGTGCGATCATGTGCCTTCGCAAAGCAGTTGTACCTAGGTGGGTGTTGGATTTCCCACGACTCAGTTTCTTTTGGCACAGGTTGCAAATGGCATTGCTGTTGTCAGAGGCAGACACACACAAAAAATGCCACACTGCTGAGCTCTGCGATGACGGCATTCTAATGGTAGCAACAGCATGCGTTGATTGGCGTGCTGTCTGGCTGACCCGGGTGCCGATGCATGCTGTCTGACTGTGCCACTAGCTCCTTGCGACAACCTCCCCCTGCTTCCAACTCGTCTCCTCCTCTCTGTCTCCCCATCTGAACTTTCCCCCTGTTCTTCTTCTCTTCTAGCCGGCACCCACGTGACATCCACGGACGCATCATCATCATCAACCGCTTCACTTGTATCTGACAAATCAACAAAGGAAGCAGCAGCGAGTACAACATCATCATCATCACACCGTACGTCCATGTCTGTAATGCTGCCTGACTGAGACATATCACTGTTATCTACATCCTCTGTCAATGATGGTTGCGCATCACTCATTTCTTCCAACTGATGTGTAAAAAACTCCTCTGACAGATCAAGTGAAGCGGCTGTGGTGCTAGTGTTGGTGGTGGTGGCAGGCGGGCGAGTGGTAACTTGAGAGGTACCCGAAGATAAGCTGGAGGAGGATGGTGCATCAAGGTTCGGAGCGGAAGCTATAGAAGATTGGGTGTCCTGTGTTATAAAGTCAACTATGTCCTCCTCAGAACTTTTCAAGTTCATGGGACGTGGCCTCTGAAAACTGGGCATTATTCTAGTGCCAAAAGGAATCACAGCACCACGACCACGACGGCACCTGCGGGGTGGCCTACCTCTGCCTGTCATTTTTTTTTAAATGTACACTTACACTACTATTAAACAAGATATGAGTGGTGTCACTGGGCAAGTGGGCACAGTATACGCTGTGAGCCTGACACAAAAAAGCAGACTGATGTTTCACAGTCCAAAAAGTTTTTATTTTTTTAAATGTACACTTACACTACTATTAAACAAGATATGAGTGGTGGCACTGGGCAAGTGGGCACAGTATACGCTGTGAGCCTGACACAAAAAAGCAGACTGATGTTTCACAGTCCAAAAAGTTTTTTGTTTTTAAATTTACAATACTGTTACACCAGATATGAGTGGTGGCACTGGGCAAGTGGGCACAGTATACGCTGTGAGCCTGGCACACACGCTGGCAGGCAGGCAACTGCAATTAGATTACACAAGCAGACTGATGTTTCACAGTCAAAAAAGTTTTTTTTTTAAATTTACACTACTGTTACACCAGATATGAGTGGGGGCACTGGGCAAGTGGGCACGGTATACGCTGTGAGCCTGGCACAAACACTGGGAGGCAGGCAACTGCAATTAGATTACACTAGCAGACTGATGTTTCACAGTCGAAAAGTTTTTTTTTTTTAAATTTACACTACTGTTACACCAGATATGAGAGGTGGCACTGGGCAAGTGGGCCTGGCACATACGCTGGCAGGCAGACAGGCAACTGCAATTAGATTACACTAGCAGACTGATGTTTCAAAGTAAAAAAAGTATTTTTTTTTTAATTTACACTACTGTTACACCAGATATGAGTGGTGGCACTGGGCAAGTGGGCCTGGCACACACGCTGGCAGGCAGGCAACTGCAATTAGATTACACTAGCAGACTGATGTTTCACAGTCAAAAAAGTTTTTTGTTTTTAAATTTACACTACTGTTACACCAGATATGAGTGGTGTGGCACTGGGCAAGTGGGTCTGGCACACTAGCTGGCAGGCAGGCAACTGCAATTAGATTACACTAGCAGACTGATGTTTCACAGTCAAAAAAGTTTTTTTTTTTTAAATTTACACTACTGTTACACCAGATATGAGAGGTGGCACTGGGCAAGTGGGCCTGGCACATACGCTGGCAGGCAGACAGGCAACTGCAATTAGATTACACTAGCAGACTGATGTTTCAAAGTCAAAAAAGTATTTTTTTTTAAATTTACACTACTGTTACACCAGATATGAGTGGTGGCACTGGGCAAGTGGGCCTGGCACACACGCTGGCAGGCAGGCAACTGCAATTAGATTACACAAGCAGACTGATGATTCACAGTCAAAAAAGTTTTTTTTTTAAAATTTACACTACTGTTTACCAGATATGAGTGGTGGCACTGGGCAAGTGGGCCTGGCACACACGCTGGCAGGCAGGCAACTGCAATTAGATTACACTAGCAGACTGATGTTTCACAGTCAAAAAAGTTTTTTGTTTTTAAATTTACACTACTGTTACACCAGATATGAGTGGTGTGGCACTGGGCAAGTGGGTCTGGCACACACGCTGGCAGGCAGGCAACTGCAATTAGATTACACTAGCAGACTGATGTTTCAGAGTCAAAAAAGGTTTTTTTTTTAAATTTACACTACTGTTACACCAGATATGAGTGGTGTGGCACTGGGCAAGTGGGCCTGGCACACACGCTGGCAGGCAGGCAACTGCAATTAGATTACACTAGCAGACTGATGTTTCACAGTCAAAAAAGTATTTTTTTTTTTAATTTACACTACTGTTACACCAGATATGAGTGATGTGGCACTGGGCAAGTGGGTCTGGCACACACGCTGGCAGGCAGGCAACTGCGTTGATTGGCGTGCTGTCTGGCTGACCCCGGGTGCCGATGCATGCTGTCTGACTGTGCCACTAGCTCCTTGCGACAACCTCCCCCTGCTTCCAACTCGTCTCCTCCTCTCTGTCTCCCCATCTGAACTTTCCCCCTGTTCTTCTTCTCTTCTAGCCGGCACCCACGTGACATCCACGGACGCATCATCATCATCAACCGCTTCACTTGTATCTGACAAATCAACAAAGGAAGCAGCAGCGAGTACAACATCATCATCATCACACCGTACGTCCATGTCTGTAATGCTGCCTGACTGAGACATATCACTGTTATCTACATCCTCTGTCAATGATGGTTGCGCATCACTCATTTCTTCCAACTGATGTGTAAAAAACTCCTCTGACAGATCAAGTGAAGCGGCTGTGGTGCTAGTGTTGGTGGTGGCGGCAGGCGGGCGAGTGGTAACTTGAGAGGTGCCCGAAGATAAGCTGGAGGAGGATGGTGCATCAAGGTTCGGAGCGGAAGCTATAGAAGATTGGGTGTCCTGTGTTATAAAGTCAACTATGTCCTCCTCAGAACTTTTCAAGTTCATGGGACGTGGCCTCTAAAAACTGGGCATTATTCTAGTGCCAAAAGGAATCACAGCACCACGAACACGACGGCACCTGCGGGGTGGCCTACCTCTGCCTGTCATTTTTTTTTAAATGTACACTTACACTACTATTAAACAAGATATGAGTGGTGTCACTGGGCAAGTGGGCACAGTATACGCTGTGAGCCTGACACAAAAAAGCAGACTGATGTTTCACAGTCCAAAAAGTTTTTATTTTTTTAAATGTACACTTACACTACTATTAAACAAGATATGAGTGGTGGCACTGGGCAAGTGGGCCCAGTATAAGCTGTGAGCCTGAAACAAAAAAGCAGACTGATGTTTCACAGTCCAAAAAGTTTTTTTTTTTTTAAATGTACACTTACACTACTATTAAACAAGATATGAGTGGTGGCACTGGGCAAGTGGGCACAGTATACGCTGTGAGCCTGACACAAAAAGCAGACTGATGTTTCACAGTCCAAAAAGTTTTTTGTTTTTAAATTTACACTACTGTTACACCAGATATGAGTGGTGGCACTGGGCAAGTGGGCACAGTATACGCTGTGAGCCTGGCACACACGCTGGCAGGCAGGCAACTGCAATTAGATTACACAAGCAGACTGATGTTTCACAGTCAAAAAAGTTTTTTTTTTTAAATTTACACTACTGTTACACCAGATATGAGTGGGGGCACTGGGCAAGTGGGCACGGTATACGCTGTGAGCCTGGCACACACACTGGGAGGCAGGCAACTGCAATTAGATTACACTAGCAGACTGATGTTTCACAGTCGAAAAAGTTTTGTTTTTTTTAAATTTACACTACTGTTACACCAGATATGAGAGGTGGCACTGGGCAAGTGGGCCTGGCACATACGCTGGCAGGCAGGCAACTGCAATTAGATTACACTAGCAGACTGATGTTTCAAAGTCAAAAAAGTATTTTTTTTTGTATTTACACTACTGCTACACCAGATATGAGTGGTGGCACTGGGCAAGTGGGCCTGGCACACACGCTGGCAGGCAGGCAACTGCAATTAGATTACACAAGCAGACTGATGATTCACAGTCAAAAAAGTTTTTTTTTTTAAATTTACACTACTGTTACACCAGATATGAGTGGTGGCACTGGGCAAGTGGGCCTGGCACACACGCTGGCAGGCAGGCAACTGCAATTAGATTACACTAGCAGACTGATGTTTCACAGTCAAAAAAGTTTTTTGTTTTTAAATTTACACTACTGTTACACCAGATATGAGTGGTGTGGCACTGGGCAAGTGGGTCTGGCACACATGCTGGCAGGCAGGCAACTGCAATTAGATTACACTAGCAGACTGATGTTTCACAGTCAAAAAAGTTTTTTTTTTTTAAATTTACACTACTGTTACACCAGATATGAGTGGTGGCACTGGGCAAGTGGGCCTGGCACACACGCTGGCGGGCAGGCAACTGCAATTAGATTACACTAGCAGACTGATGTTTCACAGTCAAAAAAGTATTTTTTTTTTTAATTTACACTACTGTTACACCAGATATGAGTGATGTGGCACTGGGCAAGTGGGTCTGGCACACACGCTGGCAGGCAGGCAACTGCGTTGATTGGCGTGCTGTCTGGCTGACCCCGGGTGCCGATGCATGCTGTCTGACTGTGCCACTAGCTCCTTGCGACAACCTCCCCCTGCTTCCAACTCGTCTCCTCCTCTCTGTCTCCCCATCTGAACTTTCCCCCTGTTCTTCTTCTCTTCTAGCCGGCACCCACGTGACATCCACGGACGCATCATCATCATCAACCGCTTCACTTGTATCTGACAAATCAACAAAGGAAGCAGCAGCGAGTACAACATCATCATCATCACACCGTACGTCCATGTCTGTAATGCTGCCTGACTGAGACATATCACTGTTATCTACATCCTCTGTCAATGATGGTTGCGCATCACTCATTTCTTCCAACTGATGTGTAAAAAACTCCTCTGACAGATCAAGTGAAGCGGCTGTGGTGCTAGTGTTGGTGGTGGCGGCAGGCGGGCGAGTGGTAACTTGAGAGGTGCCCGAAGATAAGCTGGAGGAGGATGGTGCATCAAGGTTCGGAGCGGAAGCTATAGAAGATTGGGTGTCCTGTGTTATAAAGTCAACTATGTCCTCCTCAGAACTTTTCAAGTTCATGGGACGTGGCCTCTGAAAACTGGGCATTATTCTAGTGCCAAAAGGAATCACAGCACCACGACCACGACGGCACCTGCGGGGTGGCCTACCTCTGCCTGTCATTTTTTTTTAAATGTACACTTACACTACTATTAAACAAGATATGAGTGGTGTCACTGGGCAAGTGGGCACAGTATACGCTGTGAGCCTGATACAAAAAAGCAGACTGATGTTTCACAGTCCAAAAAGTTTTTATTTTTTTAAATGTACACTTACACTACTATTAAACAAGATATGAGTGGTGGCACTGGGCAAGTGGGCCCAGTATAAGCTGTGAGCCTGAAACAAAAAAGCAGACTGATGTTTCACAGTCCAAAAAGTTTTTTTTTTTAAATGTACACTTACACTACTATTAAACAAGATATGAGTGGTGGCACTGGGCAAGTGGGCACAGTATACGCTGTGAGCCTGACACAAAAAGCAGACTGATGTTTCACAGTCCAAAAAGTTTTTTGTTTTTAAATTTACACTACTGTTACACCAGATATGAGTGGTGGCACTGGGCAAGTGGGCACAGTATACGCTGTGAGCCTGGCACACACGCTGGCAGGCAGGCAGGCAGGCAACTGCAATTAGATTACACAAGCAGACTGATGTTTCACAGTCAAAAAAGTTTTTTTTTTAAATTTACACTACTGTTACACCAGATATGAGTGAGGGCACTGGGCAAGTGGGCACGGTATACGCTGTGAGCCTGGCACACACACTGGGAGGCAGGCAACTGCAATTAGATTACACTAGCAGACTGATGTTTCACAGTCGAAAAAGTTTTTTTTTTTTTAAATTTACACTACTGTTACACCAGATATGAGAGGTGGCACTGGGCAAGTGGGCCTGGCGCATACGCTGGCAGGCAGGCAACTGCAATTAGATTACACTAGCAGACTGATGTTTCAAAGTCAAAAAAGTATTTTTTTTTTTATTTACACTACTGCTACACCAGATATGAGTGGTGGCACTGGGCAAGTGGGCCTGGCACACACGCTGGCAGGCAGGCAACTGCAATTAGATTACACAAGCAGACTGATGATTCACAGTCAAAAAAGTTTTTTTTTTTAAATTTACACTACTGTTACACCAGATATGAGTGGTGGCACTGGGCAAGTGGGCCTGGCACACACCCTGGCAGGCAGGCAACTGCAATTAGATTACACTAGCAGACTGATGTTTCACAGTCAAAAAAGTTTTTTTTTTTTTTAATTTACACTACTGTTACACCAGATATGAGTGATGTGGCACTGGGCAAGTGGGTCTGGCACACACGCTGGCAGGCAGGCAACTGCGTTGATTGGCGTGCTGTCTGGCTGACCCCGGGTGCCGATGCATGCTGTCTGACTGTGCCACTAGCTCCTTGCGACAACCTCCCCCTGCTTCCAACTCGTCTCCTCCTCTCTGTCTCCCCATCTGAACTTTCCCCCTGTTCTTCTTCTCTTCTAGCCGGCACCCACGTGACATCCACGGACGCATCATCATCATCAACCGCTTCACTTGTATCTGACAAATCAACAAAGGAAGCAGCAGCGAGTACAACATCATCATCATCATCACACCGTACGTCCATGTCTGTAATGCTGCCTGACTGAGACATATCACTGTTATCTACATCCTCTGTCAATGATGGTTGCGCATCACTCATTTCTTCCAACTGATGTGTAAAAAACTCCTCTGACAGATCAAGTGAAGCGGCTGTGGTGCTAGTGTTGGTGGTGGCGGCAGGCGGGCGAGTGGTAACTTGAGAGGTGCCTGAAGATAAGCTGGAGGAGGATGGTGCATCAAGGTTCGGAGCGGAAGCTATAGAAGATTGGGTGTCCTGTGTTATAAAGTCAACTATGTCCTCCTCAGAACTTTTCAAGTTCATGGGACGTGGCCTCTGAAAACTGGGCATTATTCTAGTGCCAAAAGGAATCACAGCACCACGACCACGACGGCACCTGCGGGGTGGCCTACCTCTGCCTGTCATTTTTTTTTAAATGTACACTTACACTACTATTAAACAAGATATGAGTGGTGTCACTGGGCAAGTGGGCACAGTATACGCTGTGAGCCTGACACAAAAAAGCAGACTGATGTTTCACAGTCCAAAAAGTTTTTATTTTTTTAAATGTACACTTGCACTACTATTAAACAAGATATGAGTGGTGGCACTGGGCAAGTGCGCCCAGTATAAGCTGTGAGCCTGAAACAAAAAAGCAGACTGATGTTTCACAGTCCAAAAAGTTTTTTTTTTTTAAATGTACACTTACACTACTATTAAACAAGATGTGAGTGGTGGCACTGGGCAAGTGGGCACAGCATACGCTGTGAGCCTGACACAAAAAAGCAGACTGATGTTTCACAGTCCAAAAAGTTTTTTGTTTTTAAATTTACACTACTGTTACACCAGATATGAGTGGTGGCACTGGGCAAGTGGGCACAGTATACGCTGTGAGCCTGGCACACACGCTGGCAGGCAGGCAACTGCAATTAGATTACACAAGCAGACTGATGTTTCACAGTCAAAAAAGTTTTTTTTAAAAATTTACACTACTGTTACACCAGATATGAGTGGGGGCACTGGGCAAGTGGGCACGGTATACGCTGTGAGCCTGGCACACACGCTGGCAGGCAGGCAACTGCAATTAGATTACACTAGCAGACTGATGTTTCACAGTCGAAAAAGTTTTTTTTTTTTTAAATTTACACTACTGTTACACCAGATATGAGAGGTGGCACTGGGCAAGTGGGCCTGGCACATACGCTGGCAGGCAGGCAGGCAACTGCAATTAGATTACACTAGCAGACTGATGTTTCAAAGTCAAAAAAGTATTTTTTTTTAAATTTACACTACTGTTACACCAGATATGAGTGGTGGCACTGGGCAAGTGGGCCTGGCACACATGCTGGCAGGCAGGCAACTGCAATTAGATTACACAAGCAGACTGATGATTCACAGTCAAAAAAGTTTTTTTTTTAAATTTACACTACTGTTACACCAGATATGAGTGGTGGCACTGGGCAAGTGGGCCTGGCACACACGCTGGCAGGCAGGCAACTGCAATTAGATTACACTAGCAGACTGATGTTTCACAGTCAAAAAAGTTTTTTATTTTAAATTTACACTACTGTTACACCAGATATGAGTGGTGTGGCACTGGGCAAGTGAGTCTGGCACACACGCTGGCAGGCAGGCAACTGCAATTAGATTACACTAGCAGACTGATGTTTCACAGTCAAAAAACGTTTTTTGTTTTTAAATTTACACTACTGTTACACCAGATATTAGTGGTGTGGCACTGGGCAAGTGGGTCTGGCACACACGCTGGCAGGCAGGCAACTGCAATTAGAATACACTAACAGACTGATGTTTCACAGTCAAAATATTTTTTTTTTTAAATTTACACTACTGTTACACCAGATATGAGTGGTGGCACTGGGCAAGTGGGCCTGGCACACACGCTGGCAGGCAGGCAACTGCAATTAGATTACACTAGCAGACTGATGTTTCACAGTCAAAAAAGTTTTTTTTTTTTTAATTTACACTACTGTTACACCAGATATGAGTGGTGGCACTGGGCAAGTGGCTTTGCAGGCAGGCAACTGCAATTAGATTACACAGGGAAAAATAAAAAAATGATGTTCTAGCCCTAAAAAGGGCTTTTTGGGGTGCTGTGCTTACAGCAGAGATCAGATGAGTCCTTCAGGACTGTAGTGGGCACTGAATACACTAGCCTAGCTATCAATTTCCCTATTAAATCACCAGCAGCTACACTGTCCCTCCTCTCACTAACAATGCAGCTTCGGAAAGAATCTAAAATGGCTGCTGTTCAGGAGCTGGGAGGGTCTGGGAGGGAGGGACTGCTGCTGATTGGCTGGAATGTGTCTGCAGACTGTGAGATACAGGGTCAAAGTTTACTCAATGATGACGAATAGGGGGCGGATCGAACATCGCATATGTTCGCCCGCAGCGGCGAAGGCGAACATGCTATGTTCGCCGGGAACTATTCGCCGGTGAACTATTCGCGACATCACTATGGATCATCTACAAAACATTTATGCAAAGAAAAATCTAGTGTATAATGTCCCTTTAAAGGGACAAAATACACAAAATACATTTTATAAGCATAGTATTGAGGTTAATCCCTGCCTCTAATCATGGGGCTGCCATGTTGAAATCTAGCTTTCACTACATTCCAGTGCTGACGTGTTTCAATGTGTGCAAAAACTCTCCTTCAGAGAGTGTAACTTAGGTTTCAAAATGGCGGCACCCAAAAAAGAGGGAGATGAATGAAATTTATTTAGTGTTTAGTGTCCCTTTAAATTAACCAACTACTATATCACATCCTCATATAAATAAAATTATGTCTGTCACATGGACCCCATTCCTAAGATCTAATTTACCTTTATTTTTTCATTTGAAATAATTGCTTTTCCTGTTGTGTTCTACTTATACTGAACATTTTAATACTTAACTACTAGGTATAGAAAAACTATGAAAACAAGAAGGTTTAGAAAAAAGGCATGCACCCTGTGGTTGGTTGGACAGAGAAGTGTTAAATTGTGAATTTTCCATTGTTCTCTCAAAGTAATGGTCTCACTGTGTATAGAGAGATATAAGAGGAGGATTCTGTGTAAATATAAAGATATAAGCTGTTACGGTACCAACAGGATACCAAGGGTTAACACCAGATGAACAATGTCCTGCATAGGGAATCAGCAACTCACAACCCAGCCAGTTTTTCCCCTCAAACATGAGACCAGGCTTCACATCAGGTTTAAAACAGAATGACATTTATTAAAAGGCTATGCCTAGTATTTATGCAGGTCTGACCCCCCAGATGGGGGGGGGTTTGAAAGAATGTTGTACATTAGATGGAGGGCCCACACCCTTGGACAGACCACAATAGAATCACATACTTTACTTAGGCAGATAACAACTTAAACACATTTGGCTTGTCTTATCACCTAGCATCTGCTCTCTGAGGGTGATTAAACAATGGACTGTTTATCACTAACTTTAATGACAGTACACAATAGCTTCTTAAAGTGGAACACAGTTAACTCCTTCAGTACTGACAGAAGGGTCTGTCACATAGCTCCCCCCTTGTGGAACACTCCGGCAGACCCGGCTTGACCCTTTTGCGGGTCAACCTGGGGATGACCGGACTAGGAGGTGGTAGACATGTCAGTTTGCCAGGACAATCCATCTGTATTTCCGTTATGAGAGAGAATTCCTGTCCATACAAACAAGGGTTCAACTTCCTCAGTGCCCAGACTAGGGCTAAACAGTCCTTCAAAATCCCATCAGCTTCTTTACGAGTTTTCTGTACCTGCTCTTTATAGTTATCCACAATCCCTTCATACTGACATAGGGTGCCCTTGAGTTGCTGCACCTCACTATGAGCCAGCGTCAGCTTCTCCTCAAGTGTCGCTAAGTTTGTCTTTAAGGTTTCATGTCCCACTCTCAAGCTGGTGTTTTCTGCAGTCTGTCGGTGCAGCTTGTCTAGCAGAGATTCACGTTCTAAACGTGCTTTTTCCTCTGCACTCCTCTTCTCTCCCACTAGCACTGTTACATGATTATTTAACATGACCATTTCATCCTCTACTTGACTCTTCTCCTTCATCAGCGCATTGTAACGGGACTTCCACGTATCAATAGCGGATAGAGATTTACTGAGCTCAGCGTCCTGGGGCTTAGCAGCAGGTGGGTCAGTCTCTGCTGCACGGATCTGGGCACAGGTAGTCACAGGGTTAACATCAGCGGGACCCATGGGAGCATAGGCAGAAACAAGGGCGGCCAAGTTATTTCCAAGGAGAACATCAGCGGGTAAATCCTTCATGACCCCCACATTCACAGGTCTAGCGCCCCCTCCCCAATCCAAATGTACCCTGGCAACAGGTAGGTGGAACACAGCGCCCCCTGCTACCCTCACAGCCACAGTGTCTCCAGTGTGCTGTTTCTCAGACACCAAGTTCTTTCGAAGCAAGGTCATGGTAGCACCAGTATCCCGTAGACCACTGACCTCCTTCCCATTCAATTTAACCAGTTATTCCGGTGGGCAGCTTGCACAAGGTCTGCTTCATGTAGGATGCCCCAGCATTCTTGCGCCTCTACGTAGCGGGCCGCAGGCTGAGGGTTACGTGTGATTCCGCCGGCAGGTCTTCTCCAGGACTGTGCTTGCTTCGCTGCATTTAGGGGACACTCTGGTCTTTTGTGCCCTAGTTGCTTACATCCAAAGCATTGAATCGGTTGTGAGTAGCCCCGCGAATTGAACCGGGCTCTCTGAGGGTAGTTCGTGGCCAGAGGCCGTGTGGTATAGTGGTGCACCGGGGGTTTTTAACTGGCAGCTGCTGGGGTGACTGGGGGTCTGTACTGGGGGTCTGTGGTAGCAGTGTCCAGTTTGCGGGCATCCGTATACTCATCTGCCAAGCGAGCCGCTTCAGGCAGGGTGGAGGGTTTACGGTCCCGAACCCACTCTCGAACTCCTGCGGGTAATAGCTGCAGCACCTCTTCCCCAGATACGGCTTGGCACCCCGCTATCCAGTGAGCTGCTGTGCGGTGCACCTTACATGCCCACTCAAGGTAGGAATCTCCAGCTAATTTAACAGTGTCTCTGAACCGCCTCCGGTATGCCTCCGGTGTAACCGCATACCTGGAGAGCAGAGCCTCTTTTACAGTATTATAATCCCCGACTTCCTCATCTGGAATGGCCCGAAAAGCCTCACTGGCCCGGCCGGATAATTTTCCGGATAATATCGTGACCCAGTCCTCTGCGGGTACCTTGTGTAGTGCACATTGCCTCTCAAAATCCGCAAGGTACCCATCAATCTCTCCTTCTGTTTCCAGGAAGTTTTTAAAAGCTGCAAAATTTACTTTTCTCTTTTCCACTGGGTTTGCTGCAGCGCCGCTTTGGCGAAGTAGGTTGGCTTCCACAGCTGCTATGACCCGGTCGATAATTTCCGCAGATGGGTTGGGGCCATAATGTGCCAGTCTTATTTTGACAGCCCGGTCAAAACTTGCTTCTTCGGGGGTTCTGTCTGATATGCTGAGCCCATTGGTTCCTTCTGTCCCTGGTACTCCTTCCATCTTAGTCAGTATTGTAATAATCCCCCTCTTCCTGAGGTTACTAGCTTGTGTAGTTGCTCTTCTGGGCGATAAGGTTCATTCCGTCGCTTGCCACCAATTGTTACGGTACCAACAGGATACCAAGGGTTAACACCAGATGAACAATGTCCTGCATAGGGAATCAGCAACTCACAACCCAGCCAGTTTTTCCCCTCAAACATGAGACCAGGCTTCACATCAGGTTTAAAACAAAATGACATTTATTAAAAGGCTATGCCTAGTATTTATGCAGGTCTGACCCCCCAGATGGGGGGGGGGGTTGAAAGAATGTTGTACATTAGATGGAGGGCCCACACCCTTGGACAGACCACAATAGAATCACATACTTTACTTAGGCAGATAACAACTTAAACACATTTGGCTTGTCTTATCACCTAGCGTCTGCTCTCTGAGGGTGATTAAACAATGGACTGTTTATCACTAACTTTAATGACAGTACACAATAGCTTCTTAAAGTGGAACACAGTTAACTCCTTCAGTACTGACAGAAGGGTCTGTCACATAAGCTAATGAGGTCTACTCTTCTTGCAAGCTCATCCAATTTAATTGGACTGTGGCCTCATTTAGCAGAGACAGCAGTTTCATTTAAAATGATACCTAAAGGAACAATTTGCCATACATTTTGATGGGGCATATTTATGATTGTGCTAGCGGACATGATCTGATATAGAGGATCATGTCCACTGCACATCAATATATGATGACATCATACGCTGAATCTGCCCCTGCAGATTCGCGGCCAACCGGCCATTAGTAGGGGGTGTCAATTAACCCGATCGTATTCGATTGGGTTGATTTCTCTCGATTTCTGTCTGCCACCTTAGAGCAGGCATAAAGGTTATGGAGCAGCGGTCTTTAGAAACACGGGGCATTAAGCTCCATACGGGGCTTGATAAATATGCCCCTAAAGCTGGTTTAACAGGTCACTGTGCATGTGCATATATAAAAACACACATAAATGCACTCACGCATGCACGCAATCCTGCACTCACTGAGAATATCTTTTTATAGGTATAACATGTGCAAGCGCACATACTGAAAATACCTTTAAATAGATATTTCACACACCAACATATCTTACACAAAAACACACACACCTACACACTGATAATGAAGGTTTATAGATATCACAAACACACTGATTATGAAGATTCATAGATATTAGACACACATATACACACACACACTGATAATGAATATTTATAGCTATTAGACACACACAATGATAATGAAGGTTTATAGATATTACACACAAACACACACTGATAATGAAGGTTTATAGATATTACACACAAACACACACTGATAATGAAGGTTTATAGATATTTTACACAAACACACACTGATAATGAAGGTTTATAGATATTTTACACAAACACACACTGATAATGAAGGTTTATAGATATTACACACACACTGTGTCGCGCCGCTCTAGCTGTTGCTAGGGACGTGGCGCCTGCTGTCTGCTCGTTGCCTAGGGGGGAGTCGGCTCCTCTCTGCGTGCATCATCACCGCACGCTTCCTCCTGCAGAAGCCGGTCTGGATCTCCTGTGATGCAAATCCTGTGCCTATGTAAGTAACTTCCCTCCTACCTATCACTGTCCAAGTATAGGTGTTACTTACTGTTCTCCTGGGTTGTGCTTATTTGTATGTTGGACTGTTATATTGTTGCTGAACCTTGCCTGTCTGACCACTCTGCCTGTTTAAACCTTTAACTGCTGGACTGTTATATTGTTGCTGAACCTTGTCTGTCTGACCACTCTGTCTGTTTAACCCTTAAACTGATGGATTTATATACTGCTGCTGAACCTTGCTTGTCTGACCACTCTGCCTGTTTAACCCTTAACTGCTGGATTGTCATGGTTACCTCTTGTTACGTTTGCCACATTCCTGCTTCATTCAGTACTCCTATAAATTTCCTCAATAGGAAGCACTCACTGCTTCAATATTCTTGCCTGCAAGTGACTCGATACTTGGGAGACTTCTGCCTAGAGCACACCTCCAATTCCAACAGACCCGGATCTTGCGGTGACGTCACACGCCAACGGAGCGCGCGCGCCTACCGCAAAACTACTCTGAAGCCTCAGCGACAATCTCCTGTGTTCAACTCTTTGAGTACAACTGACTTAAAAACCGCATCCAACTCCTTAGCTCCTAAGCGGTAAGATTATACAGCTCTGCTCCTATGAATCTGTGCACAATTCCTACAAGCCAGTTTTACTACAAATCTTTGCTTTATTAAGATTCACTCCTCTCTTCATTACATTGCTAAGTGTCGATATAATTACATTTTTTCAGATAACTACTACTAATTTTGATCAGGTATCACTTCTACCTTATTCTAAGCTAACCACACTTACAATTAACGCCTAGAATCAGTCTAAGGTATTTTCTAAGGCAGATAGGTCAAATACTGTGTAGAGCTTAAACGCCACAAATCGCAGCTATTTTCCTTTCAGCCACATATTAAAGGGATGTGTATTGCATGATAAAATAACCCTGCTGCCATACGTCTTTCTTTTATATCAGGCATACACTTCCCAACACTAATATTGCTGCAGTTGTGGTCCTCATACTCAATTCTACCAATTTCTGCTTGCAGGAGATTAAAAATTTCAATAAACCCTGACAATAATATTGAAGCCTGAAATGGACCCAGCAGCCCTAGTAGCCCATATTGATACACTCACAAAAACAGTTGATAATCTTTCTAAAGGCCTTACTGCTTTGCAAACTGAAAACAAAACATTAAAGTTATATAGAGAAGAGAAATTAGACAGTTTGAAGGCAATTCACACTACTTGTGAACCCCAGCCAAACCCACCACAACCTTTTAGTGGTATAAGAAGTGAGTTCAGGGAGTTTAGAAACTCCTGTTTTCTTTATTTTCAGTTAAAATCAAAAACTTATACAAATGACCACTTAAAGGTGCTCACAACAATTTCATACCTGCGCGGAGAGCCGCGCATCTGGGCAAACCTCTTTTTTGAGAGTAATGATCCCATTTTGTACTCATTGGATCAATTCTTCAAAGCAATGGGCCAGCTGTATGATGACCCCTACAAGCAGTTATCTGCTGAGACTGCAATGAGATCCCTGCGCCAGAATAAAAGGCCAGTGGAGGACTATATTGCAGAATTCAAGAAGTGGTCAGCTGATACTCAATGGAATGATCTCTCCTTGAGAAATCAGTTTCGGCTTGGTCTCTCCGAATCCCTCAAGGATGAACTAGCCAGACAACCACTTCCTGAATCCTTAGACAAACTCATAGATAGTTGCATCACTCTAGATAGACGTATCAGGGAGAGACGTACAGAAAAGATACATCATGAAACCATTGCAAAAATTCCATCACCACTTGCATCCAACATTCCTTCACAAAAGCCACCATCTAGGGCTGCAGAGACTCCTATGGAAATAGGGTTCATCCACGGACCTCTTACACCACAGGAAAAGTTGAGAAGGAAAACCTTGGATCTCTGCATGTACTGTGGCGGTTTAGATCATGCAGTGAAGGACTGTGCACAACTCCTACGCAGGAAGGGTAAGCAAAGAGCCACACATATCTGTTTATCTTCTAAACAACACCGCTCTAACCATTGCACCCTCCCTATTCTCTTACAGTGGGAACACAACAGACTCCAGTCTGAAGCTATTCTAGATTCCGGAGCAAGTCACAATTATATCGATCACCAGTTTGCAGTGTATAATAAAATACCACTTATAACAAAAAACACACCCAGTCTCCTCCGTTTTGTTGATGGCAATGAGATTACCTCAGGGCCTATAAAATATCACACAATACCTCTCCGCATCACTACACAGTCCTTACACACTGAGTTTCTCACCTTCGATGTAATACCATCTCCAATGTTTCCTATCATTTTTGGCATTACTTGGTTCAAACAACATGACCCTACCATAACTTGGTCCACTTCACAGGTCAATTTTTCCTCTCAATATTGTACAAATACCTGTCTGCATCAGGAACAACTACTCCTGGATATTTCTAATCAAATTCCCATCGAATACGCCTCCTTCTCTGATGTTTTTGATAAGAAAGAGTCAAATCATCTACCTCCTCATAGGATCTATGACTGTCCAATTGAACTACATCCTGGCGCTGACATCCCTTATGGACATGTCTTCCCATTATCCGAACCCGAACTAGAACACCTAAGATCTTACCTGAAGGAAAATCTTCAGAAGGGTTTTATTCGCCACTCCACTTCCCCTGCTGGTGCTGGGATTTTCTTTGTAAAGAACAAAGATCAGTCATTAAGACCCATCATAGACTATAGGGAACTAAATAAACGCACTATAAAAAAACGGTATCCTCTACCTCTCATACCTCAATTAATTGACAGACTAAGGGGTGCCATGTATTACACTAAATTGGACCTCAGAGGAGCCTATAATTTAGTACGCATTAAACAAGGCCACGAATGGTTGACAGCTTTCAGAACAAGATATGGCTTGTTTGAATACACAGTTATGCCCTTCGGCTTATGTAACGCTCCTGCAACCTTCCAGTATTTCATAAACAACATCTTCAAAGATTACCTAGATTTGTTTATGGTCATTTACTTAGACGACATCCTCATATACTCCTCAGACCTTCAGGAACATATAAAACATGTTACCCTGGTCTTGACTCGTCTACGAGATCACTCATTATATGTCAAACTCGAATAATGTACCTTCCACACTCAAGAGATTAAATTCCTGGGTTACACCATAACCCCCAAAGGCATTGAGATGGAGTCTGATAAAATAACAGCAGTACAAGATTGGCCTGTTCCTAAGTGTAAAAAGGACATCCAGAGGTTTATGGGGTTCTCAAATTTTTACAGGAAATTCATCAAGAATTTCGCTAACCTCTCCAGACCCCTAACTAATCTAACTAAAACTACTTATAAATTCCATTGGAATGACCAGCTACAGGCTGTCTTCGACTACCTCAAAACTGCCTTCACTACTGCCCCAATTCTTCATTATCCCAATCCATCTCTTCAGTACATACTAGAGGTTGATGCTTCCAACTTCGCTTTAGGGGCAATCCTCTCCCAGAGGATCACTACCAAGGAACCATTACATCCTGTTGCCTATTTCTCACGTCTTTTAAACCCAGCAGAGATCAACTATCCAATAGGTCAGTGTTTTTCAACCAGTGTGCCGTGGCACACTAGTGTGCCGTGAGAGATCCTCAGGTGTGCCACGGCAGACTGACAACAGTGTGACATATTTTTTAAACTTTGCTTGTTTTTTACTCCCAGTGCAGGGGTAGTTTGTAGGAGGCATGGCATAACAGCACAAAACATACAGTATGTGTGTGTTTGTGTGTATGTGTATATATATATATATGCTGTATTAGGCTACAATGTGTGATTTTTTTTACATTTTGGGATGGTGGTGTGCCACAGGATTTTTTAATGTAAAAAAGTGTGCCACGGCAAAAAAAAGGTTAAAAATCACTGCAATAGGTGATAAGGAATTATTAGCTATTAAAGCTTCTTTGGAACATTGGAGACATCTACTGGAAGGAACTCCCATACCTATACTTATCTATACCGATCACAAAAACCTTGAATACCTGAAGACAAACCGTACTCTCAGCTCTCGTCAAGTACGCTGGAACCTCTTCCTTTCCAGGTTTAACTATCTCATCACCTATCGCCCAGCTTACAAGAATAAAAAGGCTGATGCCCTGTCCAGACAGTTAGAAGAACCCCAAATACCTCCTACTGAATCATCTTTGATTCCAGCAGATAGGTTTTTGGCATTAACTACTGAACAGATCGACCTCTTCAGGACTGAACAACAGTCAGACACACAAAAACCTCTTCAAAGATGGGTTATACTACTATCAACAACAAGTTTATGTACCTCCTCCACTAAGGACACTTGTCCTAAAAACACTACACGATTCTCAACTTGTCGGACACTTGGGTATACATAAAACTCAAGAGCTAGTCAAGAGATTTTTTTGGTGGCCTACATTACATTCTGATACCACTGACTATGTCCAAACTTGCAAGACTTGTACTACTACTAAAACTGGGAAGTTCGCTCCAACTGGATATCTCCTCCCACTACCAACACCCCATCGACCTTGGACTCATATTGCCTTGGATTTTATAGTGGATCTCCCTCTCTCACACAAACAGAACACTATACTGGTTGTTGTGGATTTATTCAGCAAGATGGCACACTTCGTTCCATATCACAAACTACCTACTGCTGCGGAAACTGCCACATTGATGTTCACACACATTTTCAAATTACATGGACTTCCAAACTCTATAACTTCTGATAGGGGTAGTCAATTCACGAGTAAATTCTGGAGTCTTCTCTGCCGCTCTCTTGACATCACTAGAAGGCTCAGTACCTCTTTTCATCCCCAGACCAATGGACAGACTGAAAGAACAAACCAATGGTTGGAACAGTACTTACGATGTTTTGTATCAGCTAGACAGGATGATTGGGCCACACTTCTTCCTTACGCCGAATTTGCCTTCAATAATAGCGAACATTCCTCCACCAAGTTCACTCCGTTTTATATTAACTATGGTTTCCACCCTACTTTCGAATGGGATTCCTCATCTCAAACTCAATCCCCAGTGATTAATGGATTGCTAAACACTATATCCGACACCTTTACCCTGGTTAAAGATAATATTGACTCCGCGAAATATCGTTACAAACTTCACTATGACAAGAAGAGGTTGCCATCCCCTTCCTACGCTGTGGGTGACTACGTCTGGTTGTCCACCCGTAATTTGCATCTTCCAGTCCCTTCTAAGAAACTCACCTCTGTTTATATTGGACCTTTTCCCATTGTAAAGGTGGTGAACTCCAACGCTGTCACTTTGTCTCTACCTGCCACGATGAAGTGTCATCCCACGTTCCATGTCTCATTACTCAAACCATACAGATCCCTCAGACATCATTCCCCAGCTGTGCCTATTGCACCTCTCGTTCCTGATGGTTCAATGGAATATGAGGTTCAGGACATCTTGGATTCGCGACGCTTCAGGGGACATCTGCAGTATTTGGTTCACTGGAAGGGTTATCCTGATTCGGAGGATTCCTGGGAACCGGCTGCTAACCTGTCCGCTCCTCGGTTGGTTAACCGTTTTCATTGTAGACATCCTGACCGACCTTCGCCTGATCCTCGGAGATGATCCTTGAAGGGGGGGTCCTGTCATGGTTACCTCTTGTTACGTTTGCCACATTCCTGCTTCATTCAGTACTCCTATAAATTTCCTCAATAGGAAGCACTCACTGCTTCAATATTCTTGCCTGCAAGTGACTCGATACTTGGGAGACTTCTGCCTAGAGCACACCTCCAATTCCAACAGACCCGGATCTTGCGGTGACGTCACACGCCAACGGAGCGCGCGCGCCTACCGCAAAACTACTCTGAAGCCTCAGCGACAATCTCCTGTGTTCAACTCTTTGAGTACAACTGACTTAAAAACCGCATCCAACTCCTTAGCTCCTAAGCGGTAAGATTATACAGCTCTGCTCCTATGAATCTGTGCACAATTCCTACAAGCCAGTTTTACTACAAATCTTTGCTTTATTAAGATTCACTCCTCTCTTCATTACATTGCTAAGTGTCGATATAATTACATTTTTTCAGATAACTACTACTAATTTTGATCAGGTATCACTTCTACCTTATTCTAAGCTAACCACACTTACAATTAATGCCTAGAATCAGTCTAAGGTATTTTCTAAGGCAGATAGGTCAAATACTGTGTAGAGCTTAAACGCCACAAATCGCAGCTATTTTCCTTTCAGCCACATATTAAAGGGATGTGTATTGCATGATAAAATAACCCTGCTGCCATACGTCTTTCTTTTATATCAGGCATACACTTCCCAACACTAATATTGCTGCAGTTGTGGTCCTCATACTCAATTCTACCAATTTCTGCTTGCAGGAGATTAAAAATTTCAATAAACCCTGACATGGATTGATTTACTGTTGCCAAACCCTGCCTGCCTGACCATCCTAGTGATTTACCCCTGAACTACCTTTCTCTGGTTTCCTGTCTTTTGCCGCCAAGGACTGTCCTGCCTGTGGTAAGTGCCACTAATCTCACCTTGCAAACTTTCTCTGCTCTGGGATATTCCCTATCATTCCGGCTCGACGCCGGGATAACAAGACTACTGGCCAAGTTCGGTCTGATAGAGGAGTATCCCACAAGGATTACATTATACTTGGGCCATGGAGCCAGATGAGGTGGCACAAGCAGTTTATCTACAGGGACAGATGTTGGGAACCCATACTACACAGTTGCAGAATATGGATTCCAAGCTAGAGGCTATTACCGCTCAACTCTCCTTACTAGTTACAGCAAGGAATACCGCTCTTGTTGTTGTACCGCCAGTCTCTACTCCTAGTTCTATGGCTTCTTCCTCTGCTTCTGGAAGTATACCCTGAATACCATTGCCTGATAAATACGAAGGTACTACGGACTGCAGGGGATTTCTTAACCAATGCAGGCTGCACTTCCACAATGATCCTCACACCTTTCAGTCTCACCAGTCAAGGGTCACCTTTATCATTTCCTTACTGAAAGACAAGGACCTAGCCTGGGTCTCTCCCCTTTTGGAACAGAACGCTCCACTCCTGCATGATGCTGATGATTTCATTTCTGAACTTACTTCTGTCTTTGGGACTTCTGGCCGTACCTCTGCTGCTTAATTTTCTCTCCTGGACCTCCACCAGGGCAATAGAACTGTGGCACAATTTGACATCGAGTTTCGCCCCTTGGCACTTGAAACCACTTGGGATGGCAGTGCTCTCAAGGCAGCCTTTAGGAGGGGTCTGCATGAATGCATCAAAGATTAACTCACTTATCGTGACGTTCCTTCTTCTTTGGTTGACTTTATCTCACTTTGTATCAGTCTGGACTCTTGCTTCCAGGAGAGACAAGCCAAAAGAGACCGAACCAGGAGGCTCCTTCCCTCCTGTCCTCCTATGCATCCGGCTTTGGCAGTATCCTCTACCCCTTCGACAGCTCCAGTTACCCCAGTGGAGGAACACATGGATATTATTCTTTTATTGTGGATCTAACACCCACCAACTAAAGGACTGTGACATTCGGCCGGGAAAAGCCAATGCTTAGGGGATAACAATGGGGTTCTTTTAAGCATGCTCACTACTAAATCCCCTCATTCCACTCGGATTCTAGTACCTGTAACCCTTACCTTCCTTCAAAATACAGTCCACACTCAAGCCTTCATTGATTCAGAAGCAGCTGGAAACTTTCTGGATCACCATTTTATGATTCAAGCTGGCTTGCCTCTTCTGCAGAAAAGACATTGTCTCAAAATAACTACTCTGGATGGCACCCCCCTTGGTTCAGGGTTGATCCATTTTGAGTCAGCACCCCTGACCCTGACTGTGGGAGTCATTCATACCGAACAGCTGCAGTTTGAGGTCATTCATTCCCCAACACAACCTGTCATCCTTGGTCTTCATTGGCTTTGGGTACACAATCCACAGTTCAACTGGGCTGAAGGACAACTGGCCTCCTGGGGTGCCTCCTGTTTCCACTCCTGCCTTGCTAAAGTCACACCTCTGCCCCACATCTCCATAGCCAGTATACAGACTCCTCCAAACCTTGCTGCAGTATATACGGACTTTGCAGATGTGTTTGAGAAAAAAGCAGCCAACATGCCACCCCACCATCCTTATGAATGCAAGATCGACCTCTTTCACAGAGCCCCACTACCTAAAGGGAGGACTTATCCACTCTCCAAAGCTGAAACCAAATCCATGGAGGGGTACATCCGAGAGAACCTAGCTAAAGGTTTAATTCGTCCTTCCTCCTCTCCTGTTGTGGCAGGCTTCTTTTTCGTCAGTAAGAAGGATGGTGGGCTCAGACCCGGCATCGACTACAGGGCCTTGAACAACATAACTATCAAGATTCACTATCCCATTCCTTTAGATCACCAAACTGTATGACTCACTCCAGGATGCTTGCTTCTTCACCAAGCTGGATTTACGTGGGGCATACAATCTGATTTGTATCTTTCCAGGCCACAAATGGAAGACCGCCTTCAACACAAGATCAGGGCATTATGAATACCTCGTAATGCCCTTTGGGTTATGTAACTCCCCTGCAGTCTTCCAAGCATTTGTCAATGATGTCTTCCGTGGCCTCCTCAATCGCACTGTCATAGTCTACCTTGATGACATCCTTATCTTCTCTGCCACTCAGAAAGAGCATCATAACCATGTGAGACAGGTACTTCAACATCTCAGGGACAATTCTTTAGTAGCCAAACTAGAAAAATGTGAGTTAAGATCCAGTTCCTTGGCTATGTCATCTCAAAAGAAAGTTTTGCCATGGATCCTGCTAAACTCTCCACAGTTTTAGAGTGGCCCCAACCTACTTCATTGAAGGAATTGCAGAGATTCTTGGGGTTCTCACCATAAATGCCTTCTCTCATCTGAAAAAAAGCCTTTTGTTCTGCTCCTGTGCTCCGCCATCCTGATCCTGACCTACAGTTCACTTTAGAGGTTGATGCATCCGAAATAGGGGCTGGAGCAGTTCTAACCCAAAGGGATCCTTTAACCTCCAAGTCGCATCCTGTCGCCTTTTTCTCTAAACGTTTTACTCCTGCAGAGAGAAATTATGATGTGGGTAATCGTGAACTCTTAGCCATTAAGATGGCCTTGATGGAATGGCATCATTGGTTGGAAGGCACCACTAATCCCATTCAGATTCTCACTGATCACAAGAATCTGACTTACCTAGATACTGCTTATCGACTCAATCCTCGACAGGGCCTTGTTCTTTTCCCGCTTTAACTTTGTGGTCTCTTGTCTTCCTGGGACCAAAAACAAGAAGGCGGATTCCCTTTCCCATCAGTTTCCTCTCTCAAGTGATTCCTCTGAAGCTCCTATTGAACATATCATACCCCCCTCCTGTGTGGTTGCTCAATTGAATATCACCCTTCTTCAAAGACTGCAACGTGCCTAGTCAAATAAACCTCCTGAAGCCCCCGTGGCTTTCGAAATCTTTTTTTTGTACCTCTGAACCTACACAATCCCGTACTGTTCTGGGCTCATGGCATTAAAATCTCAGGACATCCTGGTTTTACAAGGACTTTTAAGCATCTTTCCCAACACGTATGGTGGCCTACTATGAAGGCTGACGCTCAGGATTATGTAAAAGCCTGTATAACTTGTGCTGCCAACAAAACTCCCCGATCCTTGCCTCCCGGCTTGCTCCAACCATAGTCCATTCCCAAACAACCATGGACACACATAACAATGGACTTCATTGTGGACCTTCCTCCTTCTTACCACCATACAGTTATTTGGGTTGTGGTGGATTGTTTTTTCCAGAATGGCTAATTTTGTACCCCTAACAAAACTGCCCTCTGCCCAAGAATTATCATCTCTTTTCCTTCTGCATGTGGTACAACTTCATGGTATTCCTGTGAATATTGTTTCCGACAGAGGTCCACAATTCATTTCTACCTTTTGGAGAGCCTTTTGTAGGTTGATTGGAACCATGGTTTCCTTGTCTTCTGGCTACCATCCTCAGACCAATGGTCTAACTGAGAGAGAAAACCAGGATCTTGAGGCTTATCTTAGAGCCTTTGTCAATGCTCTCCATACCAACTGGCCCGAGTTGTTACCCCTGGCGGAGCTGCAAAGAAACACTCATTGGCACTCTTCTCTTCGATGGTCTCCATTTTAAGTCGCAGCGGGGCATCAACCTTGTGTCTTCCCTCTTTCTGCTCAATCCATTGGGGTTCCCGCTGCAGACCGACACGTTACTGAACTCACCATTCATTGGCAACGTATTCGCTCTCAGCTACGTTCAGCTGTCTCTAGATATAAGAAGTTTGCTGATCATCATAGAGCTTCTGCATGTGCCCTCTCAGAGGGTTAACGTGTTTGGGTCTCTACTCAACACATTCATCTACGTAAACCCTGTCACAAATTGAGGCCTAGGTTTATTGGTTCTTACAAAGTCCTGAAAAGACTGTCTCCTGTTGCCTACAAAGTGGCCTTGCCCAAAACTCTGCGCATACACCCAGTCTTCCATATCTCACTACTCAAGCCTTAAATCAGGAACAGATATACCCAGCTCCAAGCTCCTCCTCCTCCGCTCCTGGTCCGTGGTGACCCTGAATATCAGGTTGCTAAGATCCTGGACTCCAGATACAGGCGCAGACAACTGCAGTATCTGGTACATTGGAAGGGTTACTCTGTGGCGGATCGTTCCTGCGTTCCTGCCCGTGATGTGCATGCTCCATCCTTGGTCTCTAAATTCCATACTGCTCATCCTTTGAGGCCGACTCGGATTCCCGGAGGGGGGCTATGTCGCGCTGCGCCACTCTAGCTGTTGCTAGGAAGCGGCGCCTGCTGTCTGCTCGTTGCCTAGGGGGGAGTCGGCTCCTCTCTGCGTGCGGCGGTGACGTCATCGCTGCATGCTTCCTCCTGCAGAAGCCAGTCTGGATCTCCTGTGGCGTGAATCCTGCTCCTATGTAAGTAACTTCACTCCTACCTATCACTGCCCAAGTACAGGTGTTACTTACTGTTCTCCTGGATTGTGCTTATTTGTATGCTGGACTGTTATATTGTTGCTGAACCTTGCCTGTCTGACCACTCTGCCTGTTTAACCCTTTAACTGCTGGACTGTTATATTGTTGCTGAACCTTGCCTGTCTGACCACTCTGCCTGTTTAACCCTTTAACTGTGGGACTGTTATATTGTTGCTGAACCTTGCCTGTCTGACCACTCGGCCTGTTTAACCCTTAAACTGCTGGATTGATATACTGCTGCTGAACCTTGCTTGTCTGACCACTCTGCCTGTTTAACCCTTAACTGCTGGATTGATTTACTTTTGCCAAACCCTGCCTGCCCATCCTAGTGGTTTACACCTGAACTACCTTTCTCCGGTTTCCTTTCTGTTGCCGCCAAGGACTGTCCTGGCTGTGGTAAGTGCCACTTATCTCAACTTGCAAATCTTCTCTGCTCTGGGATATTCCCTATCATTCCAGCTCGACGCCGGGACAACAAGACTACTGGCCGAGTTCGGTCTGATAGAGGAGTATCCCACGAGCATTACACACTGATAATGAAGGTTTATAGCTATTAGACACACACACACTGATAATGAAGATATATATTTATTAGACACACACAGACTGATAATGAAGATATATAGTTATTAGACACGCACACACTGATAATGAAGGTTTATAATTATTAGACACACACACACTGATAATGAAGGTTTATAATTATTAGACACACACACACTGATAATGAATATGTATGGATATTAGGCACACACACAGCACACACTGATTATAAAGATGTATAGATATTAGGCACACACACAAACACACATTAATCATGAAGATTTATAGATATAAGGCACACACACACACAAACACACACTGTTCATGAAGATGTATAGATATTAGACACACACACAGCACACACTGATCATGAAGATTTATAGTTGTTAAACACACACACACACAACACACACTGATAATGAAGATGTATAGTTATTAGACACACACACTGATAATGAAGATTTATTGTTATTAAACACACATACACACACACTGATAATGAAGATTTATAGATATTAGACACACACACAACACACACTGATAATGAAGATTCATAGATATTAGACACACACTGATACTGAAAATGTATAGTTATTAGACACACATACACACACACATTGATCATGAAGATTTAAAGTTATAAGCACACATACACACACACACTGATCATGATGATTTATAGTTATTAGACACACACACAAACACACACTGATCATGAACATTTATAAATATTAGGCACACACACACACAACACACACTGATAATTAAGATATATAGTTATTAGAAACACACACACTGATAATGAAGATTTATACTTATTAGACACACACACACACACACACTGATAATGTAGATTTATAGTTATTAGACACACACACACTGATAATGAAAATGTATTGTTATTAGACACATATAAACACATACTGATAATGAATATTTATAGATATTAGACACACACACACAATGATAATGAAGATTTATAGATATTAGACAAACACACACAGCACACACTGATAATGAAGATTTATAGATATTAGACACACACAGCACACACTGATGATAAAGATTTATAGATATTAGACACACAAACATAACACACACTGATAGTGAATATTTATAGATATTAGACACACACACACAGTACACACTGATCATGATGATTTATAGTTATTAGACACACACACACAGCACACACTGATCATGAAGATTTATAGATATTAGGCACACAAACATACAGCACACACTGATCATGAAGATTTATAGATATTAGACGCACACACAGTACACACTGATCATGATGATTTATAGTTATTAGACACACACACACACAGCACACACTGATCATGAAGATTTATAGATATTAGGCACACAAACATACAACACATACTGATAATGAAGATTTATAGCTATTAGACACACACACACACACTGATAATGTAGATGTATAGTTATTACACACACACACTGATAATGAAAATGTATTGTTATTAGACACACATAAACACATACTGATAATGAAGATTTATAGATATTAGACACACACACACAATGATAATGAAGATTTATAGATATTAGACACACACACACAACACACACTGATAATGAAGATGTATAGATATTAGACACACACACAGCACACACTGATCATGAAGATTTATAGATATTAGACACACACACACAGTACACACTGATCATGATGATTTATAGTTATTAGACACACACACACACATACTGATCATGAAGATTTATAGATATTAGGCACACACACAACACACACAACACACACTGATAATGAAGATTTATAGCTATTACACACACACACACACTGATAATGAAGATTTATCGTTATTAGACACACATACACACACACACTGATAATGAAGATTTATAGATATTAGGCACACACAAACGGCACACACAGATCATGAAGATGTATAGTTATTAGGCACACATACACACACACACTGATCGTGAAGATTTATAGATATTAGGCACACACAAACGGCACACACTGATCATGAAGATTTATAGTTATTAGACACACACTTGTAATGAAGATTTATAGATATTAGGCAGACACACACAGCACACACTGATCATGAAGATTTATAGTTATTAGGCACACATATACACACACACACTGATCATGGCGATTTTTAGTTATTAGACACACACACAAACACACACTGATCATGAAGATTTATAAATATTAGGCGCACACACACACAAACAACACACTGATAATGAAGATTTATAGTTATTAGACACACACACACACACACTGATAATGAAGATTTATAGTTATTAGACGCACACACACAGCACACACTTATCATGAAGATGTATAGATATTAGACACACAAACAACACACACTGATAATGAAGATTTATAGTTATTAGAAACACACAATGATAATATATTAGATTGAAGGCTTATAGATATTAGACACACACAGCACACTCTGATCATGAAGATATATAGATATTAGGCACACACACACATATATTAAAGGCTTATAGATATTAGACACACACAGCACACACTGATCATAAAGATTTATAGATATTAGACACACACACACAACACACACTGATAATGAAGATTTATATATATTAGACACACACACAGTACACACTGATCACACACACAGCACACACTGATCATGAAGATTTATAGCTATTAGACACACACACACTGATAATGAAGATGTATCGTTATTAGACACACATACACACACACACTGATAATGAAGATTTATAGATATTAGGCACACACAAATGGCACACACTGAGCATGAAGATTTATAGTTATTAGGCACACATACATACACACACTGATCATGAAGATTTATAAATATTAGGCACACACAAACAGCCCACACTGATCATGAAGATTTATAGTTATTAGACACACATACAGACACACACTTTTAATGAAGATTTATAGATATTAGGCACACACACACAGCACACACTGATCATGAAGATTTATAGTTATTAGACACACACACACAAACACACACTGATCATGAAGATTTATACATATTAGGCGCGCGCACACACACACAAACACACACTGATAATGCAGATTTATAGTTATTAGCCACACACACACTGATAATGAAAATTTAGAGATATTAGGCACACACACACTTATCATGAAGATGTATAGATACTAGACACACACACAACACAAACTGATAATGAAGATTTATAGTTATTAGACACACACACTGATCATGACGATTTATAGTTATTAGACACATACACAAACACACACTGATCATGAACATTTATAAATATTAGGCACACACACACACACACACACACAACACACACTGATAATTACGATATATAGTTATTAGAAACACATACACTGATAATGAAGATTTATACTTATTAGACACACACACACACACACTGATATTGTAGATTTATAGTTATTAGACACACACACACTGATAATGAAAATGTATTGTTATTAGACACACATAAACACATACTTATAATGAATATTTATAGATATTAGACACACACACAATGATAATGAAGATTTATAGATATTAGACAAACACACACAACACACACTGATAATGAAGATTTATAGATATTAGACACACACAGCACACACTGATCATAAAGATTTATAGATATTAGACAACACACACACATAACACACACTGATAGTGAATATTTATAGATATTAGACACACACACACAGTACACACTGATCATGATGATTTATAGTTATTAGGCACACACACACAGCACACACTGATCATGAAGATTTATAGATATTAGGCACACAAACATACAGCACACACTGATCATGAAGATTTATAGATATTAGACACACACACACAGTACACACTGATCATGATGATTTATAGTTATTAGACACACACACACAGCACACACTGATCATGAAGATTTATAGATATTAGGCACACAAACATACATAACATACTGATAATGAAGATTTATAGCTATTAGACACGCACACACTGATAATGCAGATGTATAGTTATTACACACACACACTGATAATGAAAATGTATTGCTATTAGACACACATAAACACATACTGATAATGAAGATTTATAGATATTAGACACACACACACAATGATAATGAAGATTTATAGATATTAGACACACACACACAACACACACTGATAATGAAGATTTATATATATTAGACACACACACAGTACACACTGATCACACACACAGCACACACTGATCATGAAGATTTATAGATATTAGGCACACACACACTGATAATGAAGATTTATCGTTATTAGACACACATACACACACACACTGATAATGAAGATTTATAGATATTAGGCACACACAAATGGCACACACTGAGTATGAAGATTTATAGTTATTAGGCACACATACATACACACACTGATCATGAAGATTTATAAATATTAGGCACACACAAACGGCCCACACTGATCATGAAGATTTATAGTTATTAGACACACATACAGACACACACTTTTAATGAAGATTTATAGATATTAGGCACACACACACAGCACACACTGATCATGAAGATTTATAGTTATTAGACACACACACACAAACACACACTGATCATGAAGATTTATACATATTAGACGCGCGCACACACACACAAACACACACTGATAATGCAGATTTATAGTTATTAGCCACACACACACTGATAATGAAAATTTAGAGATATTAGGCACACACACACTTATCATGAAGATGTATAGATACTAGACACACACACAACACAAACTGATAATGAAGATTTATAGTTATTAGACACACACACTGATAATGAAGATTTATTGTTATTAAACACATATACACACACACTGATAATGAAGATTTATAGATATTAGACACACACACAACACACACTGATAATGAAGATTCATAGATATTAGACACACACACACTGATACTGAAAATGTATAGTTATTAGACACACACACACACACACACACACACACATTGATCATGAAGATTTATAGTTATAAGCACACATACACACACACTGATCATGACGATTTATAGTTATTAGACACACACACAAACACACACTGATCATGAACATTTATAAATATTAGGCACACACACACACAACACACACTGATAATTAAGATATATAGTTATTAGAAACACACACACTTATAATGAAGATTTATACTTATTAGACACACACACACACACACTGATATTGTAGATTTATAGTTATTAGACACACACACACTGATAATGAAAATGTATTGTTATTAGACACACATAAACACATACTGATAATGAATATTTATAGATATTAGACACACACACAATGATAATGAAGATTTATAGATATTAGACAAACACACACAACACACACTGATAATGAAGATTTATAGATATTAGACACACACAGCACACACTGATCATAAAGATTTATAGATATTAGACACACACACGTAACACACACTGATAGTGAATATTTATAGATATTAGACACACACACACAGTACACACTGATCATGATGATTTATAGTTATTATACACACACACACAGCACACACTGATCATGAAGATTTATAGATATTAGGCACACAAACATACAGCACACACTGATCATGAAGATTTATAGATATTAGACACACACACACAGTACACACTGATCATGATGATTTATAGTTATTAGACACACACACACAGCACACACTGATCATGAAGATTTATAGATATTAGGCACACAAACATACATAACATACTGATAATGAAGATTTATAGCTATTAGACACACACACACACTGATAATGTAGATGTATAGTTATTACACACACACACTGATAATGTAAATGTATTGTTATTAGACACACATAAACACATACTGATAATGAAGATTTATAGATATTAGACACACACACACAATGATAATGAAGATTTATAGATATTAGACACACACACACACACACAACACACACTGATAATGAAGATGTATAGATATTAGACACACACACAGCACACACTGATCATGAAGATTTATAGATATTAGACACACACACACACAGTACACACTGATCATGATGATTTATAGTTATTACACACACACACACACACACACACACTGATCATGAAGATTTATAGATATTAGGCACACACACAACACACACAACACATACTGATAATGAAGATTTATAGCTATTACACACACACACACTGATAATGAAGATTTATCGTTATTAGACACACATACACACACACACTGATAATGAAGATTTATAGATATTAGGCACACACAAACGGCACACACAGATCATGAAGATGTATAGTTATTAGGCACACATACACACACACACTGATCGTGAAGATTTATATATATTAGGCACACACAAACGGCACACACTGATCATGAAGATTTATAGTTATTAGACACACACTTGTAATGAAGATTTATAGATATTAGGCAGACACACACAGCACACACTGATCATGAAGATTTATAGTTATTAGGCACACATATAAACACACACACTGATCATGACGATTTTTAGTTATTAGACACACACACAAACACACACTGATCATGAAGATTTATAAATATTAGGCGCACACACACACAAACAACACACTGATAATGAACATTTATAGTTATTTGACACACACACACACACACTGATAATGAAGATTTATAGTTATTAGGCGCACACACACAGCACACACTTATCATGAAGATGTATAGATATTAGACACACAAATAACACACACTGATAATGAAGATTTATAGTTATTAGAAACACACACTGATAATATATTAGATTGAAGGCGCATAGATATTAGACACACACAGCACACTCTAATCATGAAGATATATAGATATTAGGCACACACACACATATATTAAAGGCTTATAGATATTAGACACACACAGCACACACTGATCATAAAGATTTATAGATATTAGACACACACACACAACACACACTGATAATGAAGATTTATATATATTAGACACACACACTGATCACACACACAGCACACACTGATCATGAAGATTTATAGATATTAGGCACACACACACACATACAACACACACTGATGATGAAGATTTATAGCTATTAGACACACACACACTGATAATGAAGATGTATCGTTATTAGACACACATACACACACACTGATAATGAAGATTTATAGATATTAGGCACACACAAATGGCACACACTGAGCATGAAGATTTAGTTATTAGGCACACATACATACACACACTGATCATGAAGATTTATAAATATTAGGCACACACAAACGGCCCACACTGATCATGAAGATTTATAGTTATTAGACACACATACAGACACACACTTTTAATGAAGATTTATAGATATTAGGCACACATACAGACACACACTTTTAATGAAGATTTATAGATATTAGGCACACACACACAGCACACACGGATCATGAAGATTTATAAATATTAGGCGCACACACACAAACAACACACACTGATAATGCAGATTTATAGTTATTAGACACACACACTGATAATGAAGATTTATAGTTATTAGCCACACACACACTGATAATGAAGATTTAGAGATATTAGGCACACACACACAATACATACTTATCATGAAGATGTATAGATACTAGACACACACACAACACACACTGATAATGAAGATTTATAGTTATTAGACACACACACTGATAATGAAGATTTATAGTTATTAGACACACATACACACCAATAATGAAGATTTATAGATATTAGGCACACACACACACTTATATTGAAGTCTTATAGATATTAGACACACACAGCACACACTGATCATGAAGATATATAGATATTAGGCACACACACACTTATATTGAAGGCTTATAGATATTAAACACACACACACAGCACACACTGATCATGAAGATATATAGTTATTAGACACACACACACACTGATAATGAAGATTTATAGTTATTAGACACACCCACACTGATAATGAAGATGTATAATTATTAGACACACACACACTGATAATGAAGATGTATAGTTATTAGACACACACACTGATAATGTAGATTTATAGATATTAGACATGCATACACACACACACACACACCGATGATGAAGATTTATAGATATTAGGCACACACACATACACAACACACACTGATAATGAAGATATATAGGTATTAGACACACACACACCGATAATGAAGATTTATCTGATAACTTAGATTTATAGATATTAGACACATACACAGCACACACTGATCATGAAGATAGATAGTTATTAGACACACACACACTGATAATGAAGATTTATAGTTATTAGACACACACACACTGATAATGAAGATGTATAGTTATTAGACACACACACTGATAATGTAGATTTATAGATATTAGACATGCATACACACACACACACACACCGATGATGAAGATTTATAGATATTAGGCACACACACATACAAAACACACACTGATAATGAAGATATATAGGTATTAGACACACACACACCGATAATGAAGATTTATAGATATTAGGCACACACACATTTATATTGAAGGCTTATAGATATTAGACACACACAGCACACACTGATCATAAAGATATATAGATATTGGGCACACACACCTATATTGAAGGTGTATATATATTAGACACACACACACAGCACACACTGATCATGAAGATATATAGTTATTAGACACACACACACTGATAATTAAGATTTATAGTTATTAGACACACACATACTGATAATGAAGATGTATAGTTTTTAGACACAACACACACTGATAATGAAGATATATAGGTATTAGACACACACACACCGATAATGAAGATTTATAGATATTAGGCACACACACATTTATATTGAAGGCTTATAGATATTAGACACACACAGCACACACTGATCATAAAGATATATAGATATTGGGCACACACACCTATATTGAAGGTGTATATATATTAGACACACACACACAGCACACACTGATAATGAAGATTTATAGTTATTAGACACACACACACAAACACACACTGATCATGAAGATTTATACATATTAGGCGCACACACACACAAACACACACTGATAATGCAGATTTATAGTTATTAGCCACACACACACTGATAATGAAGATTTAGAGATATTAGGCACACACACACTTATCATGAAGATGTATAGATACTAGACACACACACAACACACACTGATAATGAAGATTTATAGTTATTAGACACACACACTGATAATGAAGATTTATAGTTATTAGACACGCATACACACACACACTGATCATGAAGATATATAGTTATTAGACACACATACACTCCGATAATGAAGATTTATAGATATTAGGCACACACACACTTATATTGAAGTCCTATAGATATTAGACACACACAGCACACACGGATAATGAAGATATATAGATATTAGGCACACACACACTTATATTGAAGGCTTATAGTTATTAGACACACATACACACTGATAATGAAGATTTATAGATATTAGGCACACACACACACTTATATTGAAGTCCTATAGATATTAGACACACACAGCACACACTGATCATGAAGATATATATTTATTAGACACACGCACACACACATTGATAATGAAGATTTATAGTTATTAGACACACCCACACTGATAATGAAGATGTTATGATTATTAGACACACAAACACTGATAACTTAGATTTATAGATATTAAACACATACACAGCACACACTAATCATGAAGATAGATAGTTATTAGACACACACACACACACTGATAATGAAGATTTATAGTTATTAGACACACACACACACGGATAATGAAGATGTATAGTTATTAGACACACACACTGATAATGTAGATTTATAGATATTAGACATGCATACACACACACACACACACACAACGATAATGAAGATTTATAGATATTAGGCACACACACACACAGTACACACTGATCATGAAGATATATAGTTATTAGACACACACACACCGATAATGAAGATTTATAGATATTAGTCACACACACATTTATATTCAAGGCTTATAGATATTAGACACAAACAGCACACACTGATCATAAAGATATATAGATATTGGGCACAAACACACTTATATTGAAGGTGTATATATATTAGACACACACACACAGCACACACTGATCATGAAGATATATAGTTATTAGACACACACACACACTGATAATGAAGATTTATAGTTATTAGACACACAAATACTGATAATGAAGATGTATAGTTATTAGACACACACACACTGATAATGAAGATTTATAGATATTAGACACATACACAGAACACACTGATAATGGATATTTATAGATATTAGACACACACACATACACACTGATAATGTAGATTTATAGATATTAGACACACACACACACACACTGATAATGAAGATTTATAGATATTACACACACACACATACACATTGATAATGTAGATTTATAGATATTAGACACATATACAACACACACTGATAATGAAGATTTATAGATATTAGACACACACACATACACAACACACACTGATAGTGAAGATTTATAGATATTAGACACACATACAGCACACACTGATCATGAAGATTTATAGACATTAGACACACACACACAGTACACACTGATCATGACGATTTATAGTTATTAAACACAAACACACAGCACACACTGATCATGAAGATTTATAGATATTAGGCACACACACATACAACACACTGATAATGAAGATTTATAGCTATTAGACACACACACTGATAATGTAGACTTATAGTTATTAGACACACACACACTGATAATGAAAATGTATTGTTATTAGACACACATAAACACATACTGATAATGAAGATTTATAAATATTAGACACACACACAGTACACACTGATCATGAAGATTTATAGATATTAGACACACACACAACACACACTGATAATGAAGATTTATAGATATTAGACACACACACACACACTGATAATGTAGATTTATAGTTATTAGACACACACACACTGATAATGAAAATGTATTGTTATTAGACACACATAAACACATACTGATAATGAAGATTTATAGATATTAGACACACACACACAACACACACTGATAATGAAGATTTATAGTTATTAGACACACACAGCACACACTGATCATAAATATGTATAGTTATTAGACACACACTGATCATGAAGATTTATAGATATTAGGCACAAACACAACACACACTGATAATGAAGATTTATAGCTATTACACACACACACACACACTGATAATGTAGATTTATAGTTATTAGACACACACACTGATAATGAAAATGTATTGTTATTAGACACAGATAAACACATACTGATAATGAAGATTTATAGATATTAGACACACACAACACACACTGATAATGAAGATTTATAGATATTAGACACACACAGCACACACTGGTCATAAAGATTTATAGATATTAGACACACACACATAACACACACTGATAGTGAAGATTTATAGATATTAGCCACACATACAGCACACACTGATCATGAAAATTTATAGATATTAGACACACACACACAGTACACACTGATCATGATGATTTATAGTTATTAGACACACACACAGCACACACTGATAATGAAGATTTATAGCTATTAGACACACACACACTGATAATGTAGATTTATAGTTATTAGACACACACACACACACTGATAATGAAAATGTATTGTTATTAGACACACATAAACACATACTGATAATTAAGATTTAGAGATATTAGACACACACACACAATGATAATGAAGATTTATAGATATTAGACACACACACACAACACACACTGATAATGAAGATTTATAGATAGTAGACACACACAGCACATACTGATCATGAAGATTTATAGATATTAGACACACACACACAGTACACACTGATCATGATGATTTATAGTTATTAGATACACACACACAGCACACACTGATCATGAAGATTTATAGATATTAGGCACACACACACAACACACACTGATCATGAAGATTTATAGCTATTAGACACACACTGATAATGAAGATTTATCGTTATTAGACACACATACACACACACTGATAATGAAGAGTTATAAATATTAGGCACACACAAACGGCACACACTGATCATGAAGATTTATAGTTATTAGGCACACATACACACACACACTGATCGTGAAGATTTATAGATATTAGGCACACACAAACGGCACACACTGATCATGAAGATTTATAGTTATTAGACACACACTTGTAATGAAGATTTATATATATTAGGCACACACACACAGCACACACTGAACATGAAGATTTATAGTTATTAGGCACACATATACACACACACACTGATGATGAAGATTTATATCTATTAGACACACACACACACACACTGATAATGAAGATTTATCGTTATTAGACACACATACACACACACTGATAATGAAGATTTATAGATATTAGGCACACACAAATGGCACACACTGATCATGAAGATTTATAGTTATTAGACACACATACAGACACACACTTTTAATGAAGATTTATAGATATTAGGCACACATACAGACACACACTTTTAATGAAGATTTATAGATATTAGGCACACACACACAGCACACACGGATCATGAAGATTTATAAATATTAGGCGCACACACACAAACAACACACACTGATAATGCAGATTTATAGTTATTAGACACACACACTGATAATGAAGATTTATAGTTATTAGCCACACACACACTGATAATGAAGATTTAGAGATATTAGGCACACACACACAATACATACTTATCATGAAGATGTATAGATACTAGACACACACACAACACACACTGATAATGAAGATTTATAGTTATTAGACACACACACTGATAATGACGATTTATAGTTATTAGACACACATACACACCAATAATGAAGATTTATAGATATTAGGCACACACACACACTTATATTGAAGTCTTATAGATATTAGACACACACAGCACACACTGATCATGAAGATATATAGATATTAGGCACACACACACTTATATTGAAGGCTTATAGATATTAAACACACACACACACACACAGCACACACTGATCATGAAGATATATAGTTATTAGACACACACACACACTGATAATGAAGATTTATAGTTATTAGACACACCCACACTGATAATGAAGATGTATAATTATTAGACACACACACACTGATAATGAAGATTTATAGTTATTAGACACACACACACTGATAATGAAGATGTATAGTTATTAGACACACACACTGATAATGTAGATTTATAGATATTAGACATGCATACACACACACACACACACCGATGATGAAGATTTATAGATATTAGGCACACACACATACACAACACACACTGATAATGAAGATATATAGGTATTAGACACACACACACCGATAATGAAGATTTATAGATATTAGGCACACACACATTTATATTGAAGGCTTATAGATATTAGACACACACAGCACACACTGATCATAAAGATATATAGATATTGGGCACACACACCTATATTGAAGGTGTATATATATTAGACACACACACACAGCACACACTGATCATGAAGATATATAGTTATTAGACACACACACACTGATAATTAAGATTTATAGTTATTAGACACACACATACTGATAATGAAGATGTATAGTTTTTAGACACACACACACTGATAATGAAGATTTATAGATATTAGACACATACACAGAACACACTGATAATGGATATTTATAGATATTAGACACACACATACACACTGATAATGTAGATTTATAGATATTAGACACACACACACACACACACACTGATAATGAAGATTTATAGATATTACACACACACACACATACACACGGATAATGTAGATTTATAGATAATAGACACATACACCACACACACTGATAATGAAGATTTATAGATATTAGACACTCACACATACACACTGATAATGTAGATTTATAGATATTAGACACATACAAAACACAATGCAAAAACATCACACTTTCCCTCCCTTTGAACATACAAAACACACACTGATAATGAAGATTTATAGATATTAGGCACACACACACACACAACACACTGATAATGAAGATTTATAGATATTAGGCACACACACACACATACATACACAACACACACTGATAATGAAGATTTATAGATATTAGACACATATACACACACACTGATAATGAAGATTTATAGATATGAGACACATATACACAACACACACACACTGATAATGAAGATTTATAGATATTAGGCACACACACACACACACACACTGATAATGAAGATTTATAGATATTAGACACACACACAAGTAGCATGATAGTTACAAAATGGTGATTGGTCATGGCTGACACACCTCTTTACTGTCAATGGTTTATTCACCTTTCTGGGGCTCACTTACTACAAGATGTGGGTGGAGATATCACACTTTTTTTTTTGCTTATAACAAAATATATTTTCTCTTGCAAATAAAGTGCACAGCAGAAAAAGCTCCCTGAGAGTTTATTGAGACCTCCATAGATATTGTTGTAGCATCCATATCTTGCTGCTAAAAGAGTCAGAAATAGATCCCAGTGTTAAACCTACCTATAGGGACAAATTGGACAAATGAGCATGGTGGCAGTTATTCCCTGGGTCATTGTTAGTAATGATCTCAGGGCCAAAACAGGTGTAGAGGGTGTAGTGTAAACTGTTATTTGTATTTATTAATTTTTCAGTACCCCAGCTATGTAAATTGATATAGGATTTACTGACACCACTGTTTCACTGCCTGGCACATTGCCCTTCTAGCCTTTTCTTTCCTTTTGGCAAGTTCTGCGAGAGTATTGCCCATAACTGTGTATTCTATCTGGCCTGCATGTGGGAACTACAGTTCCCAGCATCCTGCTGTAGTACTGAAGGGTAAAGTACAGTTGTGGGATTAGGGAATGGAGTGTTTTGCCAATAAAAAACAATGTCTGGTTGCAGAGGAGTAATCAGCTCCTACAGACTGATGATTGATTGCAAAGCTCGTCCATGTGTGGTTGTGGTGGTTGGTCTTGTTTTTGGCCTGGGCACTTCTCTACTCAAATCCATGGCTGCCAGAGAGTTCCCTCTCTAGCAAGCTTAATTGAAGGGCTAAAAGGTCTTTTAATTCCAATAGTTTATGCAGATTGTACTACTTTTTTGTGTAAAATGTAATACTTTAGTAGCCACACTTTTTATTTGGTGGCTACATCAAATAGTATGTAATTATAATTTACTACTGATGCGTGATTTGACAATACATAGGAACACCCAGTGATTTGCTGCTACACAAGAGACTAGACAGTGGTTATTTTTTTTTCAATAAAAGTCACTAGCATACATTTCATAGAGAACTTTTTGCATTCATAATTTGTGCAGTAATGGGAAAAGTTACCAGTATATATATATGTGCCAAAACATGCTTAGATGTATTGTTTAATGTGTGCTTGCTTTATCACATAAGTGAACCAATGTTGAACTTCTGTATGGTCTTTTTCTTTATTAACACTATACAGCCGCTATTGATGTGTGGTTATATTTTCCTAGGAAAAATGGTCTCAAAATCAGAAAATATTATACTTTTTGTATCGTGTCAAGTCATTGCTAATGCTTCTTAGACCTAGGTATAAATATTGCGGATCATATCCGCTGCACATCGATAAATGCCGACAGCATACGCTCTCTGCATTTATCATTGCATTAAATCATTGCAATAAATACCGCCCCCTGCAGATTCGCAGCCAATCGGCTACTAGCAGGGGGTGTCAATCAACCCGATCGTATTGGATAGGGTTGATTTCTGTCGATTTCTGTCCGCTGCCTCAGAGCCGGCGGACAGGTTATGGAGCAGCGGTCTTTAGACCGCTGCTTCATAACTTGTGTTTCTGGCGAGCCTGAAGACTCGCCAGAAACACTGGGCTTCAAGTTCCGTACGGAGCTTGATAAATATGCCCTTTACTATTCCCCAAATGTATCACCAGCAGTTCTACTACAAGGCAGTAATCATCTGGACCTTGCATGCATAAAAGGTGCACAATATTAGGAGATTATTTTTATGAAAATTAGCCTACTGCTATTTGACTGGAAGTTGTAGTACTGAATATACTTAGGGGCATATTTATCAAGCCACGTATGGAGCTTGATGCCCCGTGTTTCTGGCGAGCCTTCAAGCTGGCCGGAAACACAAGTTATGAGGCAGCGGTCTAAAGACCACTGCTCCATAACCTGTCCGCCTGCTCTGAGAGACATCGCCAGAAATCAACCCGATCAAATATGATCGGGTTGATTGACACCCCCACAAGCGGCTGATTGGCCGTGAATCTGCAGGGGGCGGCATTGCACCAGCAGTTCACAAGAACTGCTGGTGCAATGATAAATTCCGACAGCGTATGCGATGTGCAGTGGACATGATTGGCAATATTGGATCATGTCCGCTCACACAATGATAATTCGGCCTCTTAGTGAGTAACTTACACAGCAGCATTAGGCACATTTGAGTTATGATCAGGTGTTTGTAGTCTTGGTTATTGGTCAGTTATCCCTTTGGGGTTGATCACAATCCTTTAGAAAAACATATATAATATTTTTCAATAGGAAATCACCATTAAAGTATAGGGAGATTGTTGTAGATAAAACATTTAAGTTTCTCAAATTGTGATCAACCCCACAGTTAAAGGGATACTAACCCCAATTTTTTTTCCTTTAATGATTCAGATAGAACAGGCAATTCTAAGCAACTTTCTAATTTACTCTTTACTTTACTATAATACATTTTTCTTCGTTCTCTTGCTATCTTTATTTAAAAAGAATATAAAGCTTAGCAGCCGTCCCATTTTAGGTTCAGCACCCTGGATAGCGCTTGCTTATTGGTGGCTACATTTAGCCACCAATAAGCAAGCGTAACACAGGTTCTGAACCAAAAATGGGCCAGCTCCTAAGCTTTACATTCCTGCTTTTTAAATAAAGATAACAAGAGAACAAAGAAAAATTGACAATAGGAGTACATTAGAAAGTTGCTTAAAATTGTATGCTCTACCTGAATCATGAAAGAAAAAAACATGGGTTTAGTGTCCCTTTAATGTTGCCTACAGAGCAGCAATGCACTGCCGAGAGTTAGCTGAACACATCTGGTGAGCCAATGACAAAAGTCATATGTGTGCAGCCACCAATCACCAGCTAGCTCTTAGTAGGGAATTGTTGCTCCTGAGCCTACCTAGGTATGCTTTTCAACAAAGCATGCAAAGAGAAGGAAGCAAATTATATTACAGAAGTGAATTATGAAATTGTTTAAAATTGTGTGAACGTTTATTTTTTTACTTTAATTCCAATTGGACATGATCATTTCTTTTCAGTCAAAAGTATAAAAAAAAACACAAATGTATCCCTATTTGTTGAATTAAAAAACTATAAATTAAAGGCCTTTTAAAGAGAACAAGAAAATAACAATGAACAAATGCATGTGAGAAAAATATCTAGTTAATTTGTTTATGCGGTTAAAACCATCGCCTAGATCACGAGTTTGGCGTTAGCCTTAAAAAGCAGAGTTGAGAGGTCCCAACGCTGCTTTTTTCCTAACGCTGGTATTACGAGTCAGGCAGGAAAGGTTCTACCGCTCCCTTTTCTTCCGCGACTCGAGGCTACCGCAAATCCCCTTACGTCAATTGCGTATCCTATCTTTTTAATGGGATTTGCCTAACGCTGGTATTACAAGTCTTGGAAGAGGTGAGCGGTAGACCCTCTCCTGTCAAGACTTCTACCGCATTTAAAAGTCAGTAGTTAAGAGTTTTATGGGCTAACGCCGGAACATAAAACTCTTAACTAGAGTGCTAAAAAGTACACTAACACCCATAAACTACCTATTAACCCCTAAACTGAGCCCCCCACATCGCAAACACTAAAATAAATTTTTTAACCCCTAATCTGCCGACCGGACATCGCCGCCACCTACATTATACCTATGAACCCCTAATCTGCTGCCCCTAACATCGCCGACACCTACATTATATTTATTAACCCCTAATCTGCCGCCCCCAACGTCGACGACACCTACCTACATTTATTAACCCCTAATCTCCGACCCCAACGTCGCCGCTACTATAATAAATGTATTAACCCCTAAACCTAAGTCTAACCCTAAGTCTAACCCCCCTAACTTAAATATAATTTAAACGAAATAAATTTAACATAATTATATAAATTAATCCTATTTAAAACTAAATACTTAACGATAAAATATACCCTAAGCTAGCTACAATATAACTAATAGTTACATTGTAGCTATCTTAGGGTTAATTTTTATTTTACAGGCAAGTTTGTATTTATTTTAACTAGGTACAATAGTTATTAAATAGTTATTAACTATTTAATAACTACCTAGCTAAAATAAGTACAAATTTACCTGTAAAATAAATCCTAACCTAAGTTACAATTACACCTAATACTACACTACAATTAAATAAATTACCTAAACTACCTACAATTAAATACAATTAAATTAAATAAACTAAATTACGGAAAAAAACACTAAATTACAGAAAAAGAAAAAAAAAGAATTACAAGAATTTTAAACTAATTACACCTAATCTGATCCTCCTAATAAAATAAAAAAGCCCCCCAAAATAAAAAAAATTCCCTACCCTATACTAAATTACAAATAGCCCTTAAAAGGGCCTTTTGCGGGGCATTACCCCAAAGTAATCAGCTCTTTTACCTGTAAAAAAAATACAATACCCCCCCAACATTACAACCCACCACCCACACACCCAACCCTACTCTAAAACCCACCCAATCCCGCCTTAATAAAACCTAACACTAACCCCCTGAAGATCACCCTACATTGAGCCGTCTTCACCCAGCCGGGCACAAGTGGTCCTCCAGAGGGTCCGAAGTCTTCATCCGATCGGGGCAGAAGAGGTCCTCCAGACGGTAGAAATCTTCATCCAGGCGACATCTTCTATCTTCATCCTTCCGGAGTGGAGCGGGTCCATCTTCAATCCAGCCGACGCGGAGCATCCTCTTCAAACTAAGTCCTAACGAAGAATGAAGGTTCCTTTAAATGACGTCATCCAAGATGGCGTCCCTTGAATTCCGATTGGCTGATAGAATCCTATCAGCCAATCGGAATTAAGGTAGGAAAAATCCTATTGGCTGATGTAATCAGCCAATAGGATTGACCTCGCACTCTATGGGCTGTTCCAATCGGCCAATATAATGCAAGGTCAATCTTATTGGCTGATTGGATCAGCCAATCAGATTAAACTTCAATCCGATTGGCTGATAGCATCAGCCAATAGTATTTTTCCTACCTTAATTCTGATTGGCTGATAGGATTCTATCAGCCAATCGGAATTCAAGGGACGCCATCTTGGATGACGTCATTTAAAGGAACCTTCATTCTTCGTTAGGACTTCGTTTGAAGAGGATACTCTGCATCGGCTGGATTGAAGATGGACCCGCTCCGCTCCAGAAGGATGAAGATAGAAGATGCCGCCTGGATGAAGATTTCTATCATCTGGAGGACCTCTTCTGCCCCGATCGGATGAAGACTTTGGACCCTCTGGAGGACCACTTGTGCCCGGCTGGGTGAAGACGGCTCAATGTAGGGTGATCTTCAGGGGGTTAGTGTTTTTTTTAAGGGGGATTGGGTGGGTTTTAGAGTAGGGTTGGGTGTGTGGGTGGTGGGTTGTAATGTTGGGGGGGTATTGTATTTTTTTTTACAGTTAAAAGAGCTGATTACTTTGGGGCAATGCCCCGCAAAAGGCCCTTTTAAGGGCTATTTGTAATTTAGTATAGGGTAGGGATTTTTTTTTGGGGGGGGGGGGGGCTTTTTTATTTTATTAGGAGGATTAGATTTGGTGTAATTAGTTTAAAATTCTTGTAATTCTTTTTTTTCTGTAATTTAGTGTTTGTTTTTTGCAATTTAGTTTATTTAATTTAATTGTATTTAATTGTAGGTAGTTTAGGTAATTTATTTAATTGTAGTGTAGTGTTAGGTGTAATTGTAACTTAGGTGAGGATTTATTTTACAGGTAAATTTGTACTTATTTTAGCTAGGTAGTTATTAAATAGTTAATAACTATTTAATAACTATTGTACCTAGTTAAAATAAATACAAACTTGCCTGTAAAATAAAAATAAACCCTAAGATAGCTACAATGTAACTATTAGTTATATTGTAGCTAGCTTAGGGTTTATTTTATCAGTAAGTATTTAGTTTTAAATAGGATTAATTTATTTAATTATGCTAAATTTATTTCGTTTAATTTAAATTATATTTAAGTTAGGGGGGTTAGACTTAGGGTTAGACGTAGGTTTAGGGGTTAATAAATTTATTATAGTAGCGGCGGCGTTGGGGCCCGAAGATTAGGGGTTAATAAATGTAGGTAGGTGTCGGCGATGTTGGGGGGGGCAGATTAGGGGTTAATAAAATGTAACTAGTGTTTGTGAGGCAGGAGTGCAGCGGTTTAGGGGTTAATACATTTATTAAAGTGGCGGCGATGTCCGGTCGGCAGATTAGGGGTTAATAATTGTAGGTAGGTGGCGGTGACGTTGGGGCGGCAGATTAGGGGTTAATAAATATAATGTAGGTGTCGGCGATGTTGGGGGCAGCAGATTAGGGATTCATAAGTATAATGTAGGTGGCGGAGGTTTCCGGAGCGGCAGATTAGGGGTTAATAAGTGTAATATTTGGGGTATTTAGACTCGGGGTTCATGTTAGGGTGTTAGGTGCAGACATAAAATGTATTTCCCCATAGGAAACAATGGGGCTGCGTTAGGAGCTGAACGCTGCTTTTTTGCAGGTGTTAGGTTTTTTTTCACACAGCTCAGCCCCATTGTTTCCTATGGGGAAATCGTGCACAAGCACGTTTAGCCAGCTTACCACTACCATAAGCAATGCTGGTATTGAGATGTGGAGCTAAATTTTGCTCAACGCTCACTTTTCTGAGGCTAACGCCGGCTTGCAGAAAACTTTTGATACCAGCGTTGGCTTAAGGGAGCGGTAATAAAAAAAGGAGCGTTAGCCCCGCAAGCCTTACCGACAAAAACTCGTAGTCTAGCCGCATGACTCTAAAGGTGAGACAGGCTTTTCTACAGACAGGAAAGGCTACAAAATGTTAAAATTTTCAATTTTCAATTAAGATATAGCAATGTCCTTGTGTGCTGATTGATTCTAGTGTCAGCCAATAAGAATGCAAGCTTCACTTTTGTTCTTGGCTAGTCCTGACCCCAGTAAGAAAAAAATCTGCTGTTGGCTTGTACCAGTAGCACTAGCTACTGCTTTACCTTTCTGTAAGTTTCTTTCTGTAAGTTTCCACTGCTGTCCAGATTCCCCTCTGCTTCCTTAAAGACGTCTCCCACAAGAAATAGTTGACATGAATTTTCATTAACAAATCAATTATATTTTGTCTGAGACACATAAGCAGAAACCCTTGGACTGGGAAAGCAAGTAAAAAAACATAAAAAAACAGACTTTTCTCAGGCTTTTTGCAGGGGTTTCTGCAGATTCAGAATAAAACATAGCTAATGGAATAATTTTTTATATGACTGACTAATGTGTTACAGAGGACTTGTTTCACCTTTTTTGTGTATCGGGAGAAAGAGATCTAAGTTAAACAGGTCTGCTCTCCGTTGAGGCTCAGCCCCTTTTAATGAACAGTTCTTTAAAACAATGGGTGGCAGTTTCAATGTTTAAAGATATCTATTTACAAGAAATAAACCTACAGTAACAATTTCCGGTAGATTTAATACTCTGCAGCTGGCATTTAAGTCATTAGAATCACATTAAGTGGAAAGAAATTTTGCAGTACAGTGTCCCTTTAAAAATAATAGCATGGTGTTTGCAATTACCAGTTTAATTTAATTTTGCATAATTCTTTCATAATTAATTGACATTTCTACAGAATCAGAATATGTAATTGCAATCATAAATTAATAACGAGATGGCTGTATTTTAGCTGTTTCATTGTTTAAAATTGTGATTTCAGCACTATTTTTAACTTTTTGTTCAACCAATAAGCTATTGTGTTTACTAAAATGAATAAGAAAATGAATATGAAAAAGTAAGAGGGCGCTACAAGTAGCAATAGGATCTTGATTAGTATCAAAATCTTTTAGTCAGATATTTTTTCCATAGATGTAACAAACATATTATAAGTGTTGCAATTTAATTACATCAACTTAGTGTCCTAAATTTAAAAAACATATGCAGTTGAAACTTATGTGTCAATTAGGAATAAACCTTTCCAAATGGGTTCTATACTTAGACGGTCTGGGATCAGATTCTATAATAGAGGTGTGTGGGAGAGAGTCTCAAACCATAAAGTTAAAGTCAAAATGTTCCCATCCCAGGGATGATCTTAGTAGATCATTGAACTCTTATGAATTATCTTTAAAGGTTATGTTTAAATCTCATATACGATATTACCACGCTTCTAAAATAAAAGTTATTTATTTTCTGTATTTTCACAGGTTTAAAACGGCATGTATTCTATAGGTACATAAAATTTGCCCAGGTTCAGAAAACACATATAAAAATAGTTAATAAAAAAGACAGAAGCATAAAAAATTACCTTATACTGCTGTATACTCTTAAAATTTACAAGATATGACACAACTCTGAGGGTCAAAACTGAGTTTGTTAAAATGTCCCGGAGCGCGCTCCAATTAACTTGTTAGCCAATTTGACATATAAAGTCTTGCACAAAAAAGCCACTTTTGGGGTCACTGTGAAATTACTTATAATATCCCGGTCTTACCGTAACTTCTTATTTGGATAAGTCACACTTGGTTGAGTAGTTCTTTAGCCTACTCGATTGTACCTCACTTAGTGGTGAACGGAGCACTTTTTTTTAAAAGTGTATTGTCTGGAAGTCTCCTCGAAACCTCAGTTGCTGTTTGTTAATCCACCAAATAGGGTAGCGGTTAGTTCTTTCAAACCGCATGATGTAAGCATACGTCACAATCTTCCGTTGTTCCGTTGTTCCAAACACTGCTTAAGAATTTTGTTTTCTGACTCTTTAATTTACACTTGCATAAGTGATTTTAGATTGAAAATCACACCCTCACCGCTATCTGCTCTCTTGAAAAGGTTAGAAATTCTGCACTTAGTACAAATGTACGCAGGTTTCCTATCACCTATAGTAATCACAGACACGGATCATCTGGGTGTGTACACAATTAAGTATGCTTTGGCTCACAGTTTCTACGCGTTTCACCCATTATATTGGGCTTTATCAAGATGCTGTTTGAGCCTCCTTTGTTCTCTTATATGCTACTTCCTGCTTTATGATTGGTCAAAAGAGTCTCCCATACATTTAAAGTGATAGTAGTGTCATTCTTCATACACGGCAGAAATAGAGCTTCAATTTTGAAGTAGATTTACCAAGTGGCTAGTCCCATAACTTTGTTTTGTCATGATTCATTTGATATTTCACATGATTTTTTTATAAAAATTATTAAAAGTGGCTTTATTAATCATCTAATATCTCAAAGTCGTGGATGATTTGGCATATATACAAAACATATATATTTTACCCTTTGTGATGTAATGAAATTATTTAAACATTAGGAAAACATTATTTACACATTTGTAAAATTTAAGATTACAATAACTTCATATTATTTAAAGTTAACCTTATATTTGAAATGTATACCAGAAAGGAATAGATTTACCTTATTAAATTGCTTAAAGATTTTCTATTATTTACTTTAAAATGTATTCGGCTAAGAGTGGATAAGTGTGCCATTACCATAAGGCTATATATATAGTTTTTAATAGTATATGAGTTATTAATGTAGTAGTGGAATCAGTCTAGGTTAAAAATGGCATAATATCTAGTTCAGAGTTCAAACCCCTTGGACTTGAGGTGTTAAAATTATAAATGAATTCGGCCTCCTTTTTTAGTAATTTTGTTTCATAATTACCTCCCCTCCAGTCTTTACTTAGACCCCAATATTTAAGATCTTTAATTCTTTTGTTATGTACCTCTGTGAAGTGTTTATATAGGTGGGTGTTTATTACTCCTCTTTCAATGCTACAGAGATGCTCTCTTACTCTATCTCTTAGCATTCTAGAGGTCTCACCAATATATACTAAATTACATGAGCAGTGATGCATGTAGATAACTCCTTTGCTATTACACCTTATAACATCTTTAATCTCAAAATCCATATCCATACCAGGAATTTGTATAGTTTTCTTTTTGTTACTATACCTGCATGCCCTACAGGTATGACATGGATAGAAACCTTTCACATCTAGACCCTGCAGATCTTTATCTTTTTTCATTGTTATCTCTGTTACCCTCTTAAACTCACTTGGGGCCAAAATTGTTTTAAAATTTTCCTTTTCCTAAAATATATCCTATATTTTAAGAAAAGGTGAAATTTTATCTCCTATTATTGGATCTTTTTTTATTAAGTGCCAATGGTCATTACTATATTCATTCCAAATGGGACTTCAATATTTTCACTATTGGCAGTTCTTTTAGGGTGTAACTCTAGAAGTTCATGTCTTGAGGTGTTTCTAGACCTTGTCTTAGCCCTTTCTATATGCTCATCCTTATAGCCTCGTTCTGTAAATTTGTTACCCAAAATTGCTACTTGTTTTTCAAAATCACTTTCTTTTGAGCAGTTTTTCCGTATTCTCAAACATTGTCCAGTGGGGATATTCTCTTTCCATTTAGAGAAATGGCAACTATATGCATGAATATAATTATTAGCATCAACGGGTTTGAAATGGGTTTTGGTCTCAAATCCGCCCTCTCCCGCCTCTATGTCTAAATCTAAAAAGGTTATCTTGTCTTTACTGATGGTATAAGTGAATTTTATTCCCTTATCATTATTATTCATTGATAGAAAAAGTTCTTCTAGAGATTCCATACTTCCCTTCCAGATGATGATAATATCATCTATATATCTCTTAAATAGTACAAGATTAGCACCGAGCTCAGAGAATTCTAGAAACTTCTTCTCCCACTCTCCCATAAATAAGTTTGCATAGCTTGGTGCGAATCTTGTACCCATCGCTGTTCCTTCCAATTGCAAATAGTATTTACCATCAAAGCTAAAATAATTATGTTCTAATATGAACCGTATAATTTCCAAAATAAATTCCTTTTGAGATCCTAATAATTTCTCATCTTTAGAAAGAAAATAGTCTACAGTTTCCAGGCCTAAATTATGATTAATAGAGGTATCGAGGGATATCACGTCACATGTTGCTAAGATCTGGAGGGTCTAGATGTGAAAGGTTTCGAAGTCATACCTGTAGGGCATGCAGGTATAGTAACAAAAAGAAAACTATACAAATTCCTGGTATGGATTTTGAGATTAAAGATGTTATAAGGTGTAATAGCAAAGGAGTTATCTACATGCATCACTGCTCATGTAATTTAGTATATATTGGTGATACCTCTAGAATGCTAAGAGATAGAGTAAGAGAGCATCTCTGTAGCATTGAAAGAGGAGTAATAAACCCCCCCCCCCCCATCTATATAAACACTTCACAGAGGCGCATAACAAAAGACTTAAAGATCTTAAATATTGGGGTCTAAGTAAAGTTAGAATGGACTGGAGGGGAGGTAGTTATGAAATGAAATTACTAAAAAAGGAGGCCAAATTCATTTATAGTTTTAACACCCTAAGTCCAAGGGGTTTGAACTCTGAACTAGATATTACACCATTTTTAACCTAGACTGATTCCACTCCTACATTAATAACTCATATACTATTAAGAAAGATAGATAATCCCTTTATTACCCATTCCCCAGTTTTGCATAACCAACACAGTCATAATAATACACATTTTACTTCTGTAATTACCTTGTATCTATGCCTCTGCAAACTGCCCCCTTATTTCAGTTCTTTTGACAGACTTGCATTTTAGCCAATTAGTACTCACTCCTAGGTAACTTCATGTGCGTTAACTCAATGCTATCTATATGAAACACATGAACTAACATTCTCTAGTGGCGAAAAACTGTCAAAATGCATTCAGATTAGAGGCGGCCTTCAAGGTCTAAGAAATTAGCATATAAACCTCCTAGGTTTAGTTTTCAACTAAGAATACCAAGGGAACAAAGCAAAATTGGTGATAAAAGTAAATTGGAAAGTTGTTTAAAATGGCATGCCCTATTTGAATCATGAATGTTTTTTTTTTGGACTTGACAGTCCCCTTAAATAAATACAAAAATAATATTGTGAAATTCATTAAAAAAATAGTTTTCTTCTGGGCTTGAATACAGTTGGTCTACAAATAAATCATCTGACGAGTTAAACAAAACAAAAACAAAAATTAAAATTTGGATTTGGATGAACTTTAATTGTTTTGAATTTAAAAACCCAATGTTTCATTCAGTTGTTTGACTAGTTCAAAATAAGAAACTAACTAAATTTGCCTGTTTTTAACATATATCAATTTTCAAAGAGAGAAAAATCGTATTACAAAACGATGATCCAAGTCTCTAATCTGTACCATTTGGTATTTACCCATGATCTGTTTTCTGTTATGCCCAGAGCAACAAATATGCTAAAAACTGGAAGAAATTTTATAAGGGGCTTTTTGCCCAGTAATACTGTCAATTATGCCTTCGGTGTTGGAATGATTTTTCTTCAATTGGCCCATAGATTCCTAAAAGCTTTATAGATACGAGTGTGAAAAAATGACAGCTGTCTTTCATTGGGATTTAACTATAAGTATTATTTAAATTTACACATTAACGGTGCCTTTACATATTGCGTTAATATTAATATGACAGTCGTATTAAACTGCAATGCGCAAAAATAAAAAGCAGGATATTTTTAATGGAGCTCATCACGAAATCCATTTTGAGATATTTCCGCATTGAAGCTTTTATAATTAGATAGAGGGATTAAGCCGCACTAGTGTATCCGATCAGATCCAACAACATGCCGTGTATACTTCCAATAAATGTTGCTTTGTTCTTGTGGTTAATATAATCTCATTTCATTGAATTAGTGTTTGCTCTTGCAAACAGAATCTTCTCAGCCTGCCCTGACACTCTTTGACTGAATTTTCCTGGGGGTGGTATAAGTTACCAGTTAGCTTAAGAGGTTTTTTTTTTTCTTTTTCTTCTCTTTTTTTTTTCCCTCGTAAATCAGAGCCAGATTTCTCACACACCATGTAAATAATTGAGAAACAGAAGCGTTTGTGGCATTGCTCTGCAAAGCCTAGACACTGTGCCAGGAATCTTGGGAAAATGGCCTAATAATATTGTACCAGTCCAAAGTAATTAAAGTGCATCATTACATATAAATTTGTAATTAAACACTTTAACGTAATCATTTTGCACAGCACGGCTCCTGATGAATTAATTAAAAGAACTCTATAAATTAATGTTTGAGTTGTCGCTATTGTTTTAGTGCCTTAGCTGTCTGCCTGAATATTTCTGCAGCTTGTTGTGAAGTAATTATATAATTAGAGAGAATTCAAAGGGTCCATATTCCCAACAGAGGGAAAACTTGAAACAAATTGGATATAACACACTGAACAAGAGTGGCAGATCAACATCTGATCGTGAAGAAAGTGCTAGTCTTAGTACAGAACATATGAGTGTGACAAGATCTGAGAATTTCCACACAAAAAAAAACTGTTTGAACACAAGGGATGGGTAAAAGATTTATGAATGGTCACCACAGGTCTTTCAAGACCATGACATATGTTATCCTGTAGCTGTTATCTTCTTAATTAAAGGCAGAATGACAACTCAAAATTACTTTGCTTTTTTGAATCCCAAAATAATCTTGGACTCAGTTCATCATATCTTATGAGATCTGAATTGAGTACAAATTGCAAAGACGTCAATTGTAACTTTCTGGCAAAGTCAATGAACAGTTTCCATGTGTTACTGGGTAGAAACTGGACCAGTCTGATGTGAAATTTAACTAAACCATTGATCCTCCAAGGTGTGGAAATACAATATCATATATAGTTTCCTCTACATATATACAGTATATATATATATATATATATATATATATATATATATATATATACAAAGGGGTTAGTATCTTTTTTGATCAAAGCATTTCTTAACTGCCCATTTAAAGAAACATACAAGTATAAAAAGAAAATACTTGCTAATTGCTTCCATTCCCCTGCAATATAGTTAAAGACACAGTTAAAGTCAGCTCCAGAGAAGCAATGAATTTCTAGAAGCTAGCTGAACACATCTGGCACAGTAGGCACAAAGCCTAGGGCCCCCAATACATCTAGGGGCCCATGAAAATATTTTGATTTGTTTTAAAAAACAAAAAGAAATTAACTTTTGCACTTTTATACTTATGTTCTAAGGACACCATAATTAGTTTTTTCCTTCCAAGTGCACATACTATTTATCCTATTACCATATAAGATTTCATGACACTTCATTTGTGATCACTGAACATACTTGGCACCAAGAAATGTTGTGCCATTCCAGTAATGTTTTTGATATAGTTTTTCTCAAAATTAAAAATGAAAGTATAAAGTGAAAACACCATAATACATTTTAAATTTAGAATCCCATATTTAAAATCAAAATATCAAAAGTCCTTTTGCATCATCCGCATGTCAGAATTCCATATATAATATCAATAATGTTAATATTGCAATTTCATCTCTTCATCCCCTTGTTCAAACACCATTTTTATTAGACGTTTTAAATATAAAGCGTAGAACCAAATAACTACGCAATACAAAATTAGTGGGGAAGAAATTTAATAAAGAGAGGTTAAAGAAAAATATAACTGAAGAGTTTATAGAATGCCAATATTGTCCTGGGTTCACAATGTGGCCCTAAAGGGGCCTATCTATCAAAGTGTCAAACGCAAATACGCCAGAATTCCGCATCGTAATTTTTGCGAAATTGATCCGACCTAGTTATCAAAGACTCAAGACCGGCAAATGTGGAAATTTGTGACGTAACATACGATCCGCCGGTCTCAATCCAACGTAGATCGATGCTTACCATTACAGATGTTCCGAATACACCTTGAGATCTATTTGACACAATTAAAATTACAACAACCCTATCTTCAAATAAATTAAAACTTACTTGCAGAATTAAAAGAAACTAATTTTAAACTATTAATTATCCTACCCTATTATATTAAAATTACATTAAACTACTAATTAAATAACATAAATTACATATTAAAAACTTAACCCTACTAAAATTATTTAAATCTACAATAAACATTATTACAAAGTCCAAAAGTACAAAAAAACAAACCACTAAGTTACCAAAAAAACAAACACTAAATTACTAAAAATAACAAACCAAATATCAAAAATAAAATAAAATTACACCAAATCTAATCTAAGCCTAGGCCTTAAAAGGGCCTTTTGTGGGGCATTGCCCCAAAGATATCAGCTCTTTTACCTGTAAAAAAAAAAATACAAACACCCCCCCAACAGTAAAACCCACCACCCATCCAACCCCCCCAAATAAAAACCCTAACTCTAAAAAAAACCTAAGCTGCCCATTGCCCTGAAAAGGGCATTTGTATGGGCATTTAGCTCTTTTACATTGCCCAGACCCTAATCTAAAAATAAAACCCACGCAATAAAAACCTAACACTAACCCCCGACGATCCACTTATAGTTCTTGAAGTTCCGCTTGAAGGATCCATCTAGCCGGCGAAGTCCTCATCCATGTGGCAGGAAGTCTTCATCCAGGCGGCATCTTCTATCTTCATCCAGCCGGCGAAGTGCTCATCCAGGCGGCAAGAAGTCTTCATCCAGACGGTTTGTTATTTTTGGTAATTTAGTGTTTGTTTGTTTTTGGTAACATACACCTAGATTTAGAGTTCTGCGTTAGCCTTAAAAAGCAGCGTTAAGGGGTCCTAATGCTGCTTTGTAACGCCCGCTGGTATTACGAGTATGGCAGGTACAGGTGTACCGCTCACTTTTTTTCCGCGACTCGAGGCTACCGCAAATCCCCTTACGTCAATTGCGTATCCTATCTTTTCTATGGGATTTGCCTAACGCCGGTATTACGAGTCTTGGAAGAAGTGAGCGGTACAGCCTCTACCTCCAAGACTCCTACCGCATAAAAAAGTCAGTAGTTAAGAGTTTTATGGGCTAACGCCGGAACATAAAGCTCTTAACTACAGTGCTACAAAGTACACTAAAACCCATAAACTACCTATTAACCCCTAAACCGAGGCCCCCCCACATCGCAAACCCTATAATAAAATTATTTAACCCCTAATCTGCCGACCGAACACCGCCGCCACCTACATTATAGCTATGAACCCCTAATCTGCTGTCCCTAACATCGCCGACACCTATATTATATTTATTAAACCCTAATCTGTCCCCCCCAACGTCGCCGCCACCTACCTTCACTTATTAACCCCTAATCGGCCGATCGGACATCGCCGCCACTATAATAAATGTATTAACCCCTAAACCGCCGCACTCCCGCCTCGCAAACACTATAATAAATTTTATTAACCCCTAATCTGCCCTCCCTAACATCGTCGCCACCTAACTACAATTATTAACCCCTAATCTGCCGCCCCCAACGTCGCCGCTACTATAATAAAGTTATTAACCCCTAAACCTAAGTCTAACCCTAACCCTAACACCCCCCTAAGTTAAATATAATTTAAATAAAACTAAATAAAATTACTATAATTAAATAAATTAATCCTATTTAAAACTAAATACTTACCTATAAAATAAACCCTAATATAGCTACAATATAACTAATAATTACATTGTAGCTATTTTAGGATTTATATTTATTTTACAGGCATTATTTTAACTAGGTACAATAGCTATTAACTAGTAAATAACTATTTAATAGCTACCTAGTTAAAATAATTACAAAATTACCTGTAAAATAAATCCTAACCTAAATTACAAATACACCTAACACTACACTATCAATAAATTAATTAAATAAATTAACTACAATGAACTAAACTAAAATACAATTAAATAAACTAAACTATATTACAAAAACAAACAAACACTAAATTACAAAAAATAAAAAAATATTACAAGAATTTTAATCTAATTACACCTAATCTAAGCCCCCTAATAAAATAAAAAAGCCCCCAAAATAATAAAATTCCCTACCCTAAACTAAATTACAAAAGTAACCAGCTCTTTTACCAGCCCTTAAAAGGGCTTTTTGCGGGGCATTGCCCCAAAGTAATCAGCTCTTTTACCTGTAAAAAAAAATACAAGACCCCCCCAATATTACAACCCACCACCCACACATCCCTACTCTAAAACCCACCCGATCCCCCCTTAAAAAAACCTAACACTACCCCATTGAAGATCACCCTACCTTGAGCCGTGTTCACCCAGCCCGGCACCACTGGTCATCCGATCTGTCCAGTAGTCTTCATCTGATAGGGCAGAAGAGGACATCCAGACCGGGAGAAGGCTTCATCCAAGCGGCATCTTCTATCTTCATCCATCTGGCGTGGAGCGGGTCCATCTTCAAGACATCCGACATGGAGCATCCTCTTCCTTCCACGGCCGACGACTGAATGAAGGTGCCTTTAAATGATGTCATCCAAGATGGTGTCCATCGAATTCCGATTGGCTGATAGGATTCTATCAGCCAATCGGAATTAAGGTAGGAAAAATCCGATTGGTTGATTTAATCAGCCAATCGGAATGAAGTTCAATCCGATTGGCTGATTGGATCAGCCAATAGAATGCGAGGTCAATTCTATTGGCTGATCCAATCAGCCAATCTGATTTTTCATACCTTAATTCCGATTGGCTGATAGAATCCTATCAGCCAATCGGAATTTGATGGACGCCATCTTGGATGACGTCATTTAAAGGAACCTTCATTCAGTCGTCGGCCGTGGAAGAAAGAGGATGCTCTGCGTCAGATGTCTTGAAGATGGACCAGCTCCTGCCGGTTTATTTTAAAGGTAAGTATTTAGTTTTAAATAGGATTAATTTATTTAATTATAGTAATTTTATTTTGTTTTATTTAAATTATATTTAACTTAGGGGGATGTTAGGGTTAGGGTTAGACTTAGGTTTCGGGGTTAATCACGTTAGGTGGCGGCGATGTTAGGGAGGGCAGAATAGGGGTTAATAAAATTTATTATAGTGTTTGTGAGGCAGGAGGGCGGCGGTTTAGGGGTTAATACATTTATTATAGTGGCGGAGATGTCCGGTCGGCAGATTAGGGGTTAATAAGTGTAGGTAGGTGGCGGCGACATTGGGGGGGACAGATTAGGGGTTAATAAATATAATATAGGTGTCGGCGATGTTAGGGACAGCAGATTAGGGGTTCATAGCTATAATGTAGGTGGCGGCAGTGTCCAGAGCGGCAGATTAGGGGTTAATAGTATAATGAAGGTGTCAGCGATAGCAGGGGCGGCAGATTAGGGGTTAATAAGTGTAAGATTAGGGGTGTTTAGACTCGGGGTTAATGTTAGGGTGTTAGGTGTAGACTTAGAAAGTGTTTCCCCATAGGAAACAATTGGGCTGCGTTATGAGCTGAACGCTGTTTTTTTGCAGGTGTTAGGTTTTTTTCAGGCAGCTCAGCCCCATTGTATCCTATGGGGAAATCGTGCACAAGCACGTTTTTCCAGCTTACCGCTACCATAATCAGCGCTGGTATTGAGGGTTGAAGTGGAGCTAAATTTGGCTCAACGCTCACTTTTCTGAGGCTAACGCAGCCATTCAGAAAACTCGTAATACCAGCGTTGTTTAAAGGAAAAAAAAGGCTTGTTAGCAACGCACGGCTTTACCGACAAAACTCCAAATCTAGCCGTTAGTATTTTGTTTTGTTTTTGTAATTTAGTACTTTTAATAAGGTTTAATTGTATATTTAAATAATTTTAGTAGGGTTAGGTTTTTTTAATTTGTAATTTATTTTATTTAATTTGTAGTTTCATTTAATTTTAGTATAATAGTTTGGGTAGGTTAATTAATAGTTTAAAATTAGAGGGAACAGTGGTTGTAATGCTTATAGGTTGTTGCGTTGCAAAGTATAGGGGGAATAATCACACCACAAATATTTTAAAACTTTGGAATATATTGGTTATCGTTAGGTTTTCTAAAGGATTTGACTTTAAACTTGAAAATAAAGTGGAAACCTACAAGACACATTGGCCCCTATCCGACAATGTGGATCAGGTCCGCAAGACCTCGCTAAATGCGGAGAGCAATATGCTCTCTGCATTTAACATTGCACCAGCAGCCCACAAGAGCTGCTGGTGCAACGCCGCCCCCTGCAGACTCGCGGCCAATGGGCCACCAGCAGGGAGGTGTCAATCAACTCGATCGTACTCGATCGGGTTGATTACCGGCGATGTCGCTCAGAGCAGGCGGACAGGTTATGGAGCAGCGGTCTTTGTGACCGCTACTTCATAACTGCTGTTTCTGGCGAGTCTGAAGACTCGCCAGAAACACGGGCCGTCAAGCTCCTTTCGGAGCTTGATAGATAGGCCCCACTGTTCTTTAATTCATTTTGCAGGGGCCTCACAGACTTAATGGATTAAAGCAGCACTTTGTTGTCAAAGAAAACTTTATTTAGATGAACCCAGTGAAGTTGAAATAGTGCACAAAGGGGCAGTTCTGGGACTAAATCTTTGGGGTTGCAAATATTTACGCTGAGGAGCTCCAAACATGGTACCAAGAGACTAGGAACTGAATCAGGAAGGTCCAAAGGTATGTGTTTCATGAGTGAAGTCAGACCAGTCAGAGGTGGAATCACAGATATATGT
>NC_069509.1:152519255-152541755 GCF_027579735.1 Bombina bombina | reverse complement strand
GCAAATCAGTATGTCTGTCCCAAGACAGGCAAGGGAGTGAGCTATGTGCACACTCTTTTTTTCCCTATTTAGTTTAAGGAAGTTTACTATGAAATCTCATGAGAGTTAAGTGAAATCTCATGAGATCACAGTAAAAGAGTTCATGACCTTAACACTACTGATGCTGATTGGCTGCTGTTCATTTCTTCATTTTTTTTTATTTTTTTTTATCTGCAGTTGGACAGCAGCTGAAGTATAACTTTTTACACAGCAATTACTCTGCTGAACTGAGGAAATTGTGAGGTAAAATATCTTCCTTTTTTACATAGAGATGCTCAGGTGATATTTTCCTGTCAGCTTTTTACAGTTATACTGTATCAGTTTCAAGTGATTTAGCATATGAGTATTATGTCCCTTTAACTCATCTCTTTCTAGAGACCCAATTCTATGCAGATGAGAATAAATGATACAAATGTGTTTTTTTTATTGTAAATGTCATTATACATATACCAGGCATCTAAAGTGGATTTAATAAAACTAACACCTAGGAATCAATGTTCCTCTAGGGGCGCTAATATTAAAACATAAAGAATAATATTACAGCTGGAATAAAATTCACAAATAAAATAAACTGACTTTTCTCTGGAAACAAAGTTCAAAAGGGTCCATATAATAATGATCAATGTTGGTAGAACTGGATGGGATTGAACCCAAGATGTGGTGAGGATAGACACTTGTATCCAGACAGCACAAAACCACAGCTGCTCCTCTTAAAACTCCCAAAATGGTCTCAAAGATTCTGGATATAGACAAAAAAGAGGGCGCTTCATGTGCATGGATGTATATCATTAGAGATGGTATGGTATAATGGCGCAGGCTACTCACACAATGATGTGCTGATTGAGGCATTCTGGAGACTCTCAGTGCTCAGCTTACTGAACTCCTATTATCAATTTCTATTTATTCTCTTGGTATCTTCATTTGAAAAAGCAAAAATGTAACCCATTTTTAGTTCAGCACCTGGGTAGCGCTTACTGATTGGTGTCTAAATGTAGCCACCAATAAGCGAGCACTACCCAGGGTGCTGAACCAAAAATGGTCCGGCTTCTCAGCTTTACAATCCTGCTTTAACTAAAGATACCAATAGAACGAATAAAAATTGATAATATGAGTAAATTAGAAAGTTGCTTAAAATTGCATGATCTATCTGAATCAAAGCAAAATCACCATACTAACAAATTTGCTCCTACAGCAAGGTAATTATAAACACTCTGTAATCAAGCTATAGTGCTATTTTCTTTTCTTGCCATCCCTGTGCAAATTCTAGTTGTTGCTCACAGGTTTTATTGTGGGCTGAGCATGTCCAAATGAAAGCTTCTGCCATAAAGTAACCTCATATAACATCATTCTTGCCATTAAAAAGATTTCCCTAGAGTTTTTGTGCAGACAGTTATTTATGAATTGCTCACGGGAACTAAATAAAATGTCTGCCCTTGCACTCCATAATTCTGGAAATGCCTGGTAGTCTGGTTTACAATTTGAAGTGTGATTTTTATAAAAAGATCAGTGTTGTCCAACATAAGACCTTGGGACCCATAAACAGTCAACAAAACATTTTATATGGTCCTGAACTCTTCCAAACTAAATACTGTATTTATTATTATTATTGAACAAGGCTATAACACAGTGAATATAAAAAGTCTACACACCCTTATGAAATTGCCGTTTTTTGAAATGTAAAAACAGAAATAAGAACAATGCAATTAACAATTAGTTAATTATTAGGCAAATTGTAAATTTAAAAACAAACTAGCCTAAGTCTGCTGCAAACCCAACCCCAACTAATTATTTCTTGAGGAACCTTTTGCATTTTTTATAGCAGTAAGTCTCTAATAATTTGGCACATCTAGACCACAAAAAAAGTTCAAGTTCCTTCAGATTGTGAGATTGTGATCTCTTGTGTACAGTTCTCTTAAGGTCATTCCACAGGTTTTGAATGGGACTGAGGTCTGGGCTCTGACTGGACTATTCCCCGACACACACACCAATTAAAGCAGCAAGTATATAATGTAGAAAAAGCAAAGGTTAAAGGGAAATACAAGTCAAAAAATAAATCAGTCTATTTATTTACAACAGTCTATATTTTGACCAGTAGCCTCCTGCCCATACTTGCAAATAATAAAAGGGAAGGGAAAAGTAGGACTGCAAGACACAGGAAGATAGTGGCTCAGAAGTAGACAATATATAACATATAACTTGCCAATGCACTGCCCATCTAAAGTAAATATTCACATTCTTGTTTTCTTTAATAGAATTTCCAAAATGTGTTCATCAGCTCTGTGAATATAGACTGGAGACACTATATGGTAGAATCACTTCTAACAATATATAGATTAAAGGTAACAGGGTATGAGGCCACAATGAGATGATGGTGGGGCAGGATAGTGGTCAGGGTTCATCAGGATGGAACAAGATCACAGTTAGGTTTTATTGTTTGTGGGAAGGCTGATTATAGGGTTAATTGAACTATTGCGGTATAGAGACTAGAGGTATGGTTTATTGTGGTGGAGTTGCACCAAAGATAGTTTACATATTGCTTAGATATGTGCGATTCGTTTCGGATCGATTCGGAAATTTGTCCGAATTCGGTAAATTCGGAGATTTGGATCAATTCGAATTTCCGAATTAAAATAGTGCTGAATCTACGAATAAATCCGAATTAGTTTGGATTTATTCGGTAGATTCGGATGGCAATGGATTACACTAGTATTGTACAGTATATTAGGTTATATCACTCTGCTATGGGTTACAGCTAATATACAGTACATAATACTAGTCTAATACACAGCATATCCCACCTAACACATCTGAAATTCCTAATTTCCGAACCGAATTGAACCTAATCCAGCCGAATTTATTCGAATCCGAATGAATCCGAAACGAATCCGAAACAAATTAATTTGAATTTTTCCGAATTCGAATCCATCCGAACCGAAATTCGAAAAAATATGAATCAATCCGAACCGAACCGAAACTAATTTTTCGATCATGCACAAGTCTAATATTGGTGAGCAGTGGTTGAGGATACCTTTTGTGGTGGGCAAGAGTTGCTGTTACTTTTATTGTGCTAAGGATTAACCCTGGAAAACTGTTAATTTATTTTTTGATCCTCTGCTTTGTTTTAGTCTGCCTGTTGTACAACAACTTTTAGGTTCACTATCAAAAGGGGGGTGCAGTACCATTTCAGCCAGCCTTGCATGATATCAATAGTTAGAAGATGCTATTGGTAGTAATATCTCCTTTAAAGGGATACTGAACCCAATTTTTTTCTTTCATGATTCAGCATGAATCATGATAGAGCAAGCAATTTTAAGCAACTTTCTAATTTACTCCTATTATCAATTTTTCTATCTTTATTTTAAAAAGCAGGAATGTAAGCTTACAAGCCCCACCCATTTTTGCATCAGCACCCTGGATAGTGCTTGCTGATTTAAGGAAGCATAACCTAGGTGCTGAACCAAAGATGGGCCGGCTCTTAATCTTATATTCCTGCTTTTTCAAATAAAGATACCAAGAGAACGAAGAACAATGAATAATAGGAGTAAATTAGAAAGTTGCTTAACATTGCATGCTCTATCTGAATCATGGAAAAAAATGTGGGTTCAGTATACCTTTAATGTTATAGCAGTCCGAACTATAAATATTGCAAGTTTGTTACAGTTTCTGAGTATTGCCCAACTGTACCTCCTGCAGATTTTAAGTCTTTTTGTCAATTGTGTCATGTATCTTGAGTATGGTTATGATGAATGCATCCATTATTGGGTAACTTTATTTTTTCTAAGTTATGAAGAGGGCAATTTACCAGCAAGGATATATTCAGGTGATGGGTATATATTTTGGATACCTTTGGGAGAGATACAAATTAAACTTAAAGGGCCATAATACCCAAATGTTTAAACACTTGAAAGTGATGCAGCATAGCTGTAAAAAGCTGATTAGAAAATATCACCTGAACATCTCTATGTAAAAAAGAAAGATATTTTACCTCAAAAGTTCCTCAGTAGCCACCTCCCATTGTAAAGGATTTCTAAGCAGCATTTTAGTGTGTTTGTCCTGGGACAGCTGAAGGGACTAGCATCGTGCACTCTCATATTATTTCACCAATCAGGTAAAGGAAGCTTACTATGAAATCTCATGAGAGTTAAGTCAAATCTCATGAGATCACAGTAAGAGTTCATGACCTCAGCACTGCTGATGCTGATTGGCTGCTGTTCATTTCTTCATTTTTTTAAATTTGTTTACCTTCAGCTGGGAGCAGCTAAGTATAACTTTTTACACAGAACTTACTCTGCTGAGCTGAGAAAATTGTGAGGTAAAATGTCTTCCTTTTTTACATAGAGATGCTCAGGTGATATTTTCCTGTCAGCTTTTTACAGTTATACTGCATCAGTTTCAAGTGATTTAGCATATGAGTATTATGTCCCTTTAACATATTTTTTTTACTACAGGTTGTTGACAGAATAGTAGATACGGTGAAAATGAATAAGAAAGTCAGCCTCACAGTTACATTTAAAATTGTCCACAAAATAAACCAACAGTTTTGGTGCTATAATTTTTAGACAATATTTAATTTAAAATGAAATAGTACAAGAGTGGACATTTCATCAGCATATATTTTTCTTGTTTCCAGTAGCACTCACTACCTATGACAACAAAGTGTTACTCTTTATAGCTGCAATTTTTTTTAGGGACCAATGAGACAAGGAAGGGTCCCTTGCCCCTTGGCAAATAAGTGATCATACTCGAACCCTGGGTTGGAGATACATGGTCCAAGAGATGAGCTTGGGTGTACATCTAATCCAAAAAATGAAAGATAGAAGTCAGCACTCTCAAAGATTTCAAGTACAGAATCTAGGAGTTGTCACCTCAAATAAAAAATGCAAATGGTCTAAGTCATGAATAAGGGAAAATAACTGAAATGAAATGTTGTCTTTTTCCTTTGGACACCATGTAGTATTACACATAAAGGTCCATTTTAATAAAATGGCTGATATCAATTCCTTAATTTTGGGTGTAGATCTATCAGTTGCATCAACTGTTTCCTTTATTGGACATGATATTGGCAATGTAGGGTGATGTGATAAATATAATATAACTAAAATAATTATGAAGGGCTGTCACTGGATGCAGCAGCTGAGGAACTTTATGGTTCCAGTTTAGGAGCTTACGTTGTTTGGTAATTGCATTGGTCTTCAGACACTTTCAGAGTTTTTGGAGTTGCTATCTTCTAGTTAAGGAACAGGGCTTATGAACTGATAACAGGTTCAAGAACAGATCAATTACTTAATTGTGAAATATCCAGTGAGTCTGGTGGCAATACATTTTGTGATGATGGAATTGAGTACAAGATGTCTTCTTCTGTGATGGAGCCGGGGGTTTTTGTTGATATTTCAGTCTAAGGGGTGTTTATTTGGGCAATGTTAAAGATGAGCAAATAGTTATTCAGTTTTGATGATCAGGAAGGATGAAGAATTAAAAAGAAGATAACTGAAGGGCTTATAAGTTGTATTCTTCTCTTTTTATAATACTTTATTGTTTTATCGTTGAATCCTGCTGTAGTTTAGATGTTACCATACACCATGGGCTGTTGCAAAGAGTGACGGCAGGAGGGAAATGTGTTATTGTGCTTTGCAGCATACAGTAATCACACCAAATTTGTTAGTTTTTATCTTTGTAGATATTGAGTGCTAATTGGTATATTTGTGATAACACCTCTGCAAAAAGGTAGACACTATTTCTCTAAGCTGCACAATTTTACAAGAACTACTATGTAGCATAGATCAGAGTTTGTCTCAACAGGACATTATCCATACATGGTTTATATTGATTTTGTTAGGATATCAGCCTTGCACGTGTGCAGGTCACTGACTTTCCTAGCTAGGAGAAAATAATTGGTATAATGTCATGTCCACAAATGTTTGACAAATAATTTGCTAGTAATAGAGTTATTAAAGGGACACTAAACCCAATTTTTTTTCTTTAATGATTCAGATAGAGCATGCAATTTTAAAGTGGCATAAAACATGTTGAGATCTGTGCATATCCTTTAAGGGTTAATTACATACAAATAGTTTGCATTTAAAAATTGCTAGCAAGTATTTTAAAATACTTTTCAAAAATAAGCAAAATTACTTACATAACCATGCTGTACTGAGTAGTCTGATCCACCCTCCCTTATTAGTGTTTAGCATCAGAAACACAGGCATTGTATTTTAACTGAGTTCACAGCAGCGTATTTGCTTCTAGGCTTGCTCCAGCAGATAATGAGTGTTAAAGTCTACATTCTACCAAAGCAAAGGTGGATATAGATGCAGCCATAGAAGGAATTGTGTGGAGGTAGTTAGAGCGGTACAATTTGGAAACTTAAAAGAAAGGATTAATTGCAAGGCACTGCAATATAAATTTGAAGGTAAAGTGATTAAAATAAATATTATTATATTTTGTCGCTATCCCAACTTGTTTTATGTTCTTTTAAGCAACTTTCTAATTGACTCCTTAAAAGGACGTGAAACCCAATATTTTTCTTTCATGATTCAGCCAGAGCATGTGATTTAAAAAAAAAGCTTTCCAATTTACTTCTATTATCTTATTTGCCTAATTCTCTTCTTCCTTTGTTGAAGAAGCAGCAATGTACTACTGGGAGCTAGCTGAATGCATGTGGTGAGCCAATAACATGGGGCAAATATGTGCAGCCACTAATCAGGAGCTCCTGAGCCTACCTAGGTATCTTTTCCAACAAAGGATACCAAGAGAACAAAACAAATTAAATAATATAAATCAATTGGCAAATTGTTTATATATATATATATATATATAGATATAGATATATATATAAGTGTAGTGGAGCCTTTTGCAATTAAGTAGCAGAAAACATGTAAAATCATATTTATTCAATATTAATATTTAATAAAGTGTTTAACTGTATATTTACAGTAAATATTTCACATTCCAATGCGCTCTAACAGGAACGAACAACAGCTCATCAGCTAGTTCTCTGGCGATCTACCACCTGGAGCAGCCTATTTTTGACCAGTGTGCCTTTCACATTGGAAAACTTTCCTGAAGCATATCAGTCTGATCCCGCCAGTTAAAGTCAGTCCAGCCCCGAAATACCAGGCAATTCTCCTTTGAACAAGGAACTTGAGAACCCCAGATGATCGTTTCGGCCTATTATGGGCCTCATCGTGAGGTGCAGCCACATTCCTCTAAGCTAGCACTGGCCAAGGAGTCCATATCTGGTTGCCCCTACCACCCATAGGGAGACCTCCCCAGGGTCATAATTAATTTGCATACAGATTTATGACCCTGGGGAAGTCTCCCTATGGGTGGTAGGGGCAACCAGATATGGACTCCTTGGCCAGTGCTTGCTTAGAGGAATGTGGCTGCACCTCACCGATGAGGCCCATATAAGGCCGAAATGATCGTCTGGGGTTGTCATGTTCCTTGTTCAAAGGAGAATTGCCTGGTATTTCGGGACTGGATTGACCTTAACTGGCGGGATCAGACTGATATGCTTCAGGAAAGTTTTTCAATGTAAAGGCACACTGGTCAAAAAGAGGCTGCTCCAGGTGGTAGATCGCCAGAGAACTAGCTGATGAGTTGCTGTTCGTTCCTGTTAGAGCGCTTCTCTTCCTGAATGCAAATTTATTATGACCCTGGGGAAGTCTCCCTATGGGTGGTAGGGGCAACCAGATATGGACTCCTTGGCCAATGCTTGCTTAGAGGAATGTGGCTGCACCTCACCGATGAGGCCCATATAAGGCCGAAACGATCGTCTGGGGTTGTCATGTTCCTTGTTCAAAGGAGAATTGCCTGGTATTTCGGGGCTGGACTGACCTTAACTGGCGGGATCAGACTGATATGCTTCAGGAAAGTTTTCCAATGTAAAGCCACACTGGTCAAAAAGAGGCTGCTCCAGGTGGTAGATCGCCAGAAAACTAGCTGATGAGCTGTTGTTCGTTCCTGTTAGAGCGCTTGTCTTCCTGAATGCAAATTTATTATGACCCTGGGGAAGTCTCCCTATGGGTGGTAGGGGCAACCAGATATGGACTCCTTGGCCAATGCTTGCTTAGAGGAATGTGGCTGCACCTCACCGATGAGGCCCATATAAGGCCGAAACGATCGTCTGGGGTTGTCATGTTGCTTGTTCAAAGGAGAATTGCCTGGTATTTCGGGGCTGGACTGACCTTAACTGGCGGGATCAGACTGATATGCTTCAGGAAAGTTTTCCAATGTAAAGGCACACTGGTCAAAAAGAGGCTGCTCCAGGTGGTAGATCGCCAGAGAACTAGCTGATGAGCTGTTGTTCGTTCCTGTTAGAGCGCTTCTCTCCCTGAATGCAAATTAATTATGACCCTGGGGAAGTCTCCCTATGGGTGGTAGGGGCAACCAGATATGGACTCCTTGGCCAGTGCTTGCTTAGAGGAATGTGGCTGCACCTCACCGATGAGGCCCATATAAGGCCGAAACGATCGTCTGGGTTTGTCATGTTCCTTGTTCAAAGGAGAATTGCCTGGTATTTCGGGGCTGGACTGACCTTAACTGGCGGGATCAGACTGATATGCTTCAGGAAAGTTTTCCAATGTAAAGGCACACTTGTCAAAAAGAGGCTGCTCCAGGTGGTAGATCGCCAGAGAACTAGCTGATGAGCTGTTGTTCGTTCCTGTTAGAGCGCTTCTCTCCCTGAATGCATATATATGTATATATATATATATATATATATATATATATGTATGTATTTATAATTAAATAAAACATCGTTGAAGAACATTGGAATGTGAAATCTTAATATTTCATGTCGGATTAGCGCACTTGAGAAAATGCGATCGGGTTTGCACAACTTGTTTGTTTTTTCCAACTTTTCGCAATATTCAAAGCTCGACTCTTTGCGACAACTTTTTACTTTCAACTTTTAATACGTGTGCTACCCGAAGCATGCAAAAAGCCTAGCAGGGTTAACACGCGAGCGGGAACGCAAACTACCACTCTATTTGTAATCTAGTACAAAGTAATTTGCTGCTTCCAAAGATTAATGTCTCCATTTTATGCATAATTGTGTAACATTTAGTATAAGGTCGCCTTACTGTTTTATTGATTTCCGTATTCACATTTGTTATAAATTGGATTGTGGGTTGGATTATACATTTTCATTTAATAAAAAGTTCTAAAAGTGGCATTTCTGTTTGCAATGTCACATGTATAAATATATATATATATATATATATATATATATATATATATATATATATATATATATATATATATATATAAACACAGTATATATGTTGCAGGTAAAGTAACCAATTGGGTAATCCTAGCATTACCCGGGTAAACCTGACATTACCCAAGCGGCTTTGGGTAAAGCCCAATGTAACATGATAAATCTCAGAGTGCATCGAGTCACTGCATCAAACATATATACGATACAATGTAATTCACACATCTTCACTATCTTTTTCTTCAGAAACAGGAAGAGTCCACAGCTGCAGTCATTACTTTTGGGAATTCAGAACCTGGCCACCAGGAGGAGGCAAAGACACCCCAGCCAAAGGCTTCAAATACCTCCCCCTTCCCTCATCCCCCAGTCATTCTTTGCCTTTCATCACAGGAGGTTGGCAGAGAAGTGTCAGAAGTTCGAAATAGTCTCTTATGGAGGGTAGTACTCTTCGAAATGGGACTGGAGTTTTAAGTAGTCCTGTCAGCCTCTCAGTGAGAGCATGGATGAAGGTTAGAGTCCGGAGATGCAGGGAGAGTCTTTCTCCCGGCTCATATTAACAGTTCCTTGGCAATCAGCATTGACGAGTTTTGCTGTCTGCCTTTATTCACTCAAATCCATGTCAGAGGCGAGGCTACTATCTGTCACACTTGAAGGGCCGAGTTCCAGTTCCACGGTGTAGATTCCGGTAAGATTGTTTCATTTTACTTCATTATGTGATGTGATGTTAACGAGAAAAGGTAGGGTCCCAGTGGAACTCCTTTTATCCTAAATTAGGAATCATGGGTTAATATCCTCTGGGGGGGTTATTGAACAGGGGGGACTTTAATCATGTTTTTTATGTGGTTCTATCTGCTAAATGTATAGTAATACTTTAGGCTCATGGCTTTTCGGAACATTACGGCCTTATCATCAGTTGGCGCGATCTTTAGATTTGCACGCTCTATTTATGACTTGCACGGTGCACCTTGTGACCAGGTGTGGTTACGTTGTTTTCACTTCCGAATGCTGACTGTGTGGTGACAGAGAGAGTCTGCTCGTTGATTGTCAGGTTCACAGGAGGTGGTGAGTGCCCCAGCCATTGGGGGTGTAAAAGAGGTGCCAGTTAGTGTTTGTCATTTTTGTAATCCCAGGATGGAGGATTCTGATTTTTTTAGACACGGATGTCTCCGAAGCAGAGAATGCATCTTGTGATGAATATGAAATGGCCCGGGTTATCCATGCCTATCAGTTATGTTCCGATTGACGTTCCAGAGTACTCTCTTTTCCCGATTCAGGGTCCTCAGAGAGCGTTGAGCCATGCGCCCCTGAGGATTCTAGGTCCTGTGAGGCGCGTGTCCCAAAACTTTCCTTTGCTACGCAAGTAAGTGTCCCTATGGCCTTTACTTCTTCTCCGGAAGGTAGCTTGTTTCCTCCAGAGGTTACGGAATGGTTCTGCATGGCCATATCTATGGCACTGGCTCATTTTTATCTCCCAAGTGAAATATTTTTAAGATACTGTCCATGTTCTGTTAACCAGGGCCAGTTGGGTGTGGGATCGCCTGACTCAGTTCAGTCTCCTGGGGAAGTGTGGCCCTCTGAGGCTTCAGGGGCCATAACCTTGCGGCCGGAGTCGTTTGTCGATCCGGCAAGGGATAATTTTGCCTTCCGTTATCGGTTGGCACGTCTGTGTCCTACTACGGCATGTTTTGGCATTGCTAGATGATCCCAGTCCTAGTGGGCTGAGGGATCCGAGGTCTTAGATGCCGGAAGGCAAATTGGGTATGATGCTTGGGGATGAAGCTAATCTCCGTTTTTACTTCTTTCTTATATGTATCGGTTCCACATCTGAGCTTGGGTGAAGGGGGCCTCTAATCGGCTGGTCCGGTTGGCGTACCTTGGGCATTCACCCACGGGTGCTGCCTTACGTTTATTTTTAATCCGGTTAGGATGAATTTGATTTGTTTGTATAAGCTCACGTTGGATATAACTTCCATTTTGGCACTGTTCTTTCTCTGGAACTGATACTTGCAATTTTGTGGTCGCATGGGCACTTCCTCGGAAGACCGAGGATATGTTTTATAGTTCATATTATCAAATCTTCGGGTTGATTTTTCTTGGACCTTAGACAGTTCTGGAGTGTTCTTGTACCAGGCAGGTACTGGTCGGGTGCTGTCTACTGTTTTCTTGGGTTCATGTCACCCTCATGGTGCTGATTATCCTGTCGGGTTTAAAAAAAAAGAGAAAGAAATGTCTCTTATGGCCCAGTGTTATGGACTCTGGTCTTGGATCCTACTATGAAGTACGGGGCCTGGGGCGTACATACAACGCATCTGATAGGGAGGTTGTGAGCTCTGATATAAGTTGGTTCTTGCTAAAATTATTGTTTGGGATGTGTGACTGTTTTTTTCAGATGTCATTGTGGTTCCTAGGTTCCCTGGAGACTCAGAACCGTAGGCTTCCATTCCTTTGGAGTCTGAAAATGGGTTTACTATCAGGTGGACGATTTGAGTCTCCACTTGCGGTATCTCCGGATGATGACTCTGTGGCCTAGTCGCATTCAGCTAGCGGGGGCGACATTTCCTTCCCTCCCATCTTGTTGTTTTCTAAAGATAAGAACTGCCCCTTGTCATAACGGGTCTTTGGACTCTCGGATGCTATCCATCAATCTTATTGCAGATCTAGCCCTCCGGGCTTAAGGGTAGGAGGTCTGGGGTCAGTTGCAGTCTTTTCACCGGTCTGGGTCAGAAAATTGACCATTTATATTCTCCAGTGTGTGGGTCAGGTTGTTGAGCCTGTCTACATGGATGACCTTGCGATCCAAGGGTACTGATTGCCCCTCTTCTAAACCGGTGGGGAGTCCTTTTTTGGACTCTTGGTTTTGTGGATGTTGCTAGGTTCTTTACATCTAAGGATTTAGATGGCGCAAGGCACTGTCTGGGTGTGCTCCTAACTGTAGGAGACAGCTTATGGGTTCCTCAGGAGCTTTAGATCTTCGGATCAGTTCTGTTTTTCGAGGACTCCGGCTTAGGACCATGTATCTTGCCTGGAACGGATATGGACTGTCCTGTTTAACCTTAGGGTTTGTTCTCCCGCGTGGCCCTTTGTAGCGGGCGGGAGTTTTTCTGACTCTCATGGGAGATTTATATCAGCCTGAGGCTTCAGTTTGAGGTTTCTGATGGATCCCTACTTGTCTGCTGGAACATCTGATGCTTCTGGTAGGCTCCAGTTGCTGTTCCAACTGGACTGACGATATTGGGGTTTAGCCTCTATTGGTAGGGTGGTTACCGTTGTCTATTCCTTTTCTTCTCACCTGGGGTGAGGAAATGGTTTTTACGTGTTCTCCTGTATTGGGAGGTACCTCAGTATCTGTGAAGGACCCGTGAGTCTTTGTTTTCTCGCCTCATAGGGTTTTTTCCCTCTCTTGCGTCCTCAGAATTACGGAATGTATTCTGGTATCGGGATGCTGTGAGTCAGAGTACTTTTCTTCCCTTGAGGAGTGTTCCTTCTTTTTGGAAGGCTGCTGTGTAGGGGTCCTTGGACCTGAGCATGAGGTTCCTGTCATGGTTCAGGATAGCTTGCCAGTTCGGTCAGGGTTCTACTCTGGGGGTTTGATTCCTCGTAGGTCCATCCTTTTTTCTTCCAGGGGTCTGAAACTCTTGTTTTTGTTCTTTCTCTAGCCTTTGGGCTGGGACCATTATCCTGGCAGGAAGGCCGGGGATCAGTCTGCTTTTGCCGTATGGACCGTTTGCTGGTATTGAATCTGCTCTCCCCGTTAATGGGGGGACTCTTGTACCCATCTCTCTACTGGCTGCGTCTGCTGCCAGGATGGACCGCTCTTTGAACGGGAGCTGTTGTCAAGCTTTTTCTGCACTTTTCGGTGGGATGTGTCCCACGATGGCTCAGGACAGATTTGCTGCCTGGGGATTGGTCATTGCGAGTTTTGCGCACAGGTGGCTCTGTGCCCTCTTGGAGATCTCTTTTTAGTGGCTATGACAGTTTTCTGTCTCTGCGTGTCCATGCTTGTTTAGCTGGACGGGTTTTTTTACTTGTCTTGATTACAAGGGGGAACTCGCGGTTTTCTGGATCACCATGGTTAGTATGATGCGGTGTCAGGGTTATGTGGGTGACTTTCTGGTCATCCTAGTAACATTTTTTTCCTGACTATGAACCTATCTTCCGGTCCTTGTCCTCTTATGGAATTTGTTTCCCTGGACAGTGATCCTGTGGCAACCTCGGGTTGCTCTAAGTTGGATTGGATCCTTTTGATATCTCATAGGGTCTTCTATTCTCCCTCTCAAGCTTGTGTTGGATGGTCCTTCGGATCTCTTATGGGTTCCTCTTCTCTCGTGTGATTCCTGGGCTTCCGGTTTTTCCCTTGTCATATGTAGTTTTTTTTGGGGTGTCGAGAAATTTCAGGCTGTGGTGCCTTTTGAAGGAGCCTTATTTTTTGTTCCCACCCTTTTGCATTCAGTGTCCTCTAGCTTGAGTATTGTTTTCCTAAAAGTTATGAATGTTGCTGTGGATTCTTCCCGTTTAAGAAGAAAAACATAAATTATGCTTACCTGATAATTTTCTTTTCTTCTGACGGGAAGAGTACACAGCTCCCGCTTGCGCTTTATTTATGGGGCAGAAGTACATTTTTGTTCTTCTGGCACCTTTTTTTCACCCTGATATTTTTCCTACTGTTTCTTTGTTCCCTTGGCAGAATGAGTAAGGGATGAGGAAAGTGGGGGAGGTGTTTGAAGCCTTTGGTTGGGGTCTCTTTGCCTTCTTCTGGTGGCCAGGTTCTGAATTCCCAAAAGTAATGAATGCAGCTGTGGACTCTTCCCATCATGAAGAAAAGAAAATAATTTTGACCTCAGTGACCCTTTAGCTTAATTTAATAGCAAAATGTGGGTTGTACTGTAGAGCTGTAATTTGAATTGTTCTGTGTTACTTAACTGTAGTTTTGCTTAAAGGGATATGGAACCCACATTTTTTTCCTTTCATGATTCAGATAGAGCAGCAATTTTAAGCAGCGTTCTAATTTACTCCTATTGTCAGTGTTTCTTTGTTCTCTTGCTATCTTTATTTGAAAAGCAGCAATGAAAGCTTAGGAGCTTGCCCATTTTTGGTTCAGAACCTGGGTAGCGCTTGATGATTGGTGACTAAATGTTGCTACCAATCAGCAAGCTCTTCCCAGGTTTCTCAACCAAAAATGGACCGGTTCCTAAGCTTACATTCCTGCTTATTCAAATTGCCTGCTCTTTCTGAATCACAAAATAAATAATTTGGGTTCAGTGTCCCTTTAAAGACCTCTTCCCTTTCATTTTACCATTTAACATAAATGAGCAAATTCCATTCTGCAGAGGTTAGAACATGCAGCCAGTGTAAGTTCCTGTCTTGTTGTGTTAGTCTCATGACAGGTGTGAGCATAGGTGTGTGATTTACACATACTCTGAGCCATAAACAATTAAATGTGCAAACTTTTAATGTGATACACTTTAGAGCTGTAACATACAATAATCATTCCTAATTTGTTAGTTTCATATTAGTAGGTATTGGGTGCTAATTAGTGTATTATGATAACTCAGCTGTACAAAATCTCTGGAAAGATATTTTTTTTCTAAGTTGCTGATTTTTAAAAGAACAAATACGTTCAAAACTCAAAGTAAATATGATATGTTAGTCCTTTATATTTAGACCATAAACATGTTGAACAATAAAAAGTGGGCTAGAAAAGTATGCAATTTAATTTACTGCATCTTCCCCTCTTCAAAATAAAGACCACACTAAAAACAACTTAAAGTGATGGTAAACTCTCCCCTTTTTAAAATCAGATCTGGAATATAAGCGCTATTTTAGATGGAGTTTAATTCATTAGCTGTAATGAAGATGCACATGCTTTTTAATATAGATATGAAATTCAAATACTGCATGCTCCTCCGCCCACTTCAAAAGTCAAATTTTCTGTGAGCTAACAGATTGAATTGTTGTCCAATCAGCGCTCTCCCCATCTGGCACTTTTGTTGTAGCTAGAGCATTGATTGGAGAGTAATTCAATAATTTAGCTGACAGAAAAATTGACTTTTGAAGTGGGTGGTGTAACGTGGGCTATTTGAATTTCATATCTATATTAATAACTAAGTTATAGCGCATCTTCATTGCACATGATGACTAAAACCCCATCTAAAATAGCGCTTACATTCCAGATCTGATTTTAAAAAGGGGAGAGTTTACCATCACTTTAAAGGGATATGAAACCCCAAAAAATATTTCATGATTCAGATAGAGAATGTGATTTTAAACAACTTTCTAATTTATCTCTTTAATCAATTTGTCTTCATTCTCTTGGCATCTTTTGTTGAAAGCTTAGTAGCCGGCCCATTTCTGGAGCACTATTTAGCAGCAGTTTTGCAAGAATGTTATCCATTTGTAAAAGCACTAAATGGCAGCACTATTTCCTGCCATGTAGGGCTCCAGATGCCTACCTAGGTATCTCTTCAACAAAGAATAAGATGGGAACTAATACAATTTGATAATCAAAGTAAATTGGAAACTTTTTAAAACTTGCACGATCTGTCTGAATCACAGAGGGAGAGGACTGAAGTTAGTTTGCCAATTCATACTTGTTGTGGGAGCTGATATATATTTAGCTGCAGACAAGACTAACTGTTGCTAGAATACAGGAAAGAGGTGCTCAGCTAGGAACAGAAAAAGCTCAGTAGCACTCCCTATTCAATAGTACCCATCAGAGATGCAGCCTCTTTTTGCCCAGAATGTGACCGTCACAGAAGAGAACTTTCCTGTAATGCATCATTCTGATATCCTCCGTAAGGACAGTCCAGCCCTAAAATACCAGACAATTCTATTCTTAGAAGATTTTTTTCAGATAATGCTAGATGTGCATTTCATCCTATAAGGGCCTCATCTGTGCAGCCATGTCCCTCTAGGCACAGTCTGTAAGGGGTCCACATCTGGTTGCCCCTGTCAGCCTTAGGAAAACAAAATTCCCAAAAGTAATTTGCATCCAGAAGGCAGGATAGATAATAACTCAAGTTAGGTTGAAAAAAGCTCAGTAGTCCACCCTATGGGGCACTGCCCAGCCAGGATGTAGCAACAATGAATGAGTATAACACAATAACTGACCAGGATATAAGATAACACTTTGGGGACATTGGTTACCCCAAGAGCCTCACTGTGCACATGTGAATTTTTACTTAGACTGTAGGAAAACCCTATCTTTCTATTGCTAATTCCACAATGTCTACTCCTAGGCTCCAAACCTTTACCCTTAAAGGAACAGTAAACACCTTAAAGGGACATGAAACTCACATTTTTTTCTTTCATGATTTAGAAAAAGCATGCAATTTTAAACAACTGGAATGTTGTTTAAAATTGTATTCTCTAGCTGAATTACAAAATACATTTTTTGGGTGTCATGTCCCTTTAAAACCTCAACGTAAAATGTTTAGTTATGCATAGTAAACTAGCTTTGCAAGATATTTCATTATTTAGTTTGACCACTTAGCTTATATATATATATATATATATATATATATATATATATATATATATATATATATATATATATGAGGAGACCCCTGAAATGTCAATAAATTTGAATCTGATTTGTGAAAAGCCTGCAGGTGCCTATTGTTGTCTATTCTAGGACCAAGTTAGAGGAAATACTGGCGTTAAAGCTTGGGTAAATTACAGATAGAAGGTGTATATAAATATATAGGTGTGTAAGAGTGTGTAGGTGTGTCTATTCTAGGACCCCCAGGTGGTTGTCCAAAGGGCGGGCATAACGAATCCTTGAAATATATAACGCAAATTTTGAGTATTATGTCCCTTTAAATGTGGTCTAATGGGCTATAAAGTAAATGTAATTAATCTCATATGTGTCCTTTTAAGGAAGGTACAAGCTGATTAGAGTATAGATGGTATTTTGATGTAGCAGATTAGGCAGCTGTCTAGGGCAATTGATAAGCTAGCCAACTGACAAAGCTTTTGTTTTATATTCTGTTTGCAGCAAACCACAGCTGCCTCATATTGTGAAAGTCATTATTTTGAGTCATGTTTCAAAATAAAACTAACATGCTCTATTTTATATTACATTTTCCCCCTAACCTTCAGACTTGTGTGATAATCTACCCAACTAGTCAAGTGAACTGTAGCTGTAATCATCTGTTTTGCAAATCAGTTATTAAATTTGTAGCAGAGTCTTAAGGGACGCAAAATTACCTATAAACATACAGAAAATCCTGTACGCCAATGTTAACCTTAAATCCATAGCCCAAATAGCCCTTCCTAATTCCTTCATACAATATCTTATCTTTCCTATCAAGTCCCAGATATTAATTAAGATAAATCTACCTTAATTTTGAGATTCTGTTATCACGTAATTTATCAAAATTATGTTAATTATTTCTGCAGGGCAACTAAATTATTACCTCTTCCGTGTATGATTTGTATTAATATTCATAATTTAATAATTCAGCATTCACGCCATCTGGTTTAGGGATCACGGTAAGTTTCCCTTGCATTATGCGAGCCAAAAAATTCAACCCTCTCAATTTCTGCGTAAATTAAGCTTATCCCTTGTGACTTTAAATCAAAAATATGGCATTACGGCCCTCCCAACTGTTCAATGAATATCTTTCTCTCCTCTATCTTTCTTTGGTACCGTGGCAAATGAACATTTTCAATCATCAACCAATATCTCCATTGCACAACTGTGTCTGTCATATAGGCATAAACATACCGACTCGCTGGCATTTCTGCTCGGCAGGTGAACACAGCTGAATTGACACTTTCCACACTCTGTGATTTTTACACTGTAATTTGACATAATTAATGCCTACATTACTGCTGATAATTTAGCTAGTTAATTAAACTCAGAGGAGATAATTAAGGAGAGGCTACTGCTTGGATTGCTAATTGTTTTTGTCATTATTTTAGGAGGCCGACAGCTGCTGACTGAGTCATCCTGTTTTGTCAGGTGACGTGTCACATGACTGGGGCATCTCAGAACACTGGACATGGGGTAATTTGTAAATATGCTAAGGGTAGATTTGCTAGGGACTACAATGTTCCTGATTTTGTCTGGATATGTGCCAAGTAAAATGGATATTCCATACATAATATTAACAAAGAAACCCTGGACCATTATTTGTTGTCTTGAAAAAAGATCAATGTTCACATTAAGGTTTGTAGGCAATGCACACAGACAAAAATTACTTCAAAGATATATATTTTCATTTAGCTCAAGAACATATTTAGGATTTTATCACCATGGCAGACAATATAGACTGTATATAGACATACTGGCTCTCTTATGACCAAGATGTATACTAAACTGGAATGTATCCTTTTTTTAAAGAGATGAAGATGTTAGATTAAAGGGACAGTCAAGTCAAAATTAAAATGGCATGATTTAGATAGGGCATGTAATTTTCAACAATTCTCCAATTTACTTTTATCATCAAATTTTTCTTTGTTCTCTTGGTATTCTTTGTTAAAGCTAAACCTAAGTAGGCTCATAGGCTGATTTCTAAGACTCTGCAGTCCACCTCTTATCTCACTGTCTGGCTGTGAATAGCTAATAACATGTACTGTTTGTTTGTGTGTGCCATATAGATAAACATTGTGCTCACTCCAGTGGAGTTTTTTAAGAGTCAGCAGCAGGGGCGTATTATGGCCTAGGCCAACAATGCCGGTGCCTAGGGCAGCAGATTTGGGAGGGGCAGCACATCTTCCCTATCCTCTCTCTAAAAGCCAGCACAGTATGCAATAAACTGCAGGCTTTTAGTCACTCTTCACAGGCAGTGCTCCTTTAAACCATTGCTTCATTTAGAGCCGCCGGCATTTTTGCAGTGGAAGCGTTCTTGGTGAGAATCTTGCCCGATGATATGCTTACAAGGTGAGGCTGGAGGAGAAGACCTTGTGCCAATATGCTGCCTCCCCTTGTCAGCTGTGGTGGGTATGTGAGCGTAGTGCTTATTGCAGGTCTAGTAACTAACAGACTGGATGCCTATGTGCACTGCTTAGATCAGCTTGTGATGTCTAATCATAAACTCTCAGCGCTAATGTATGTAAGCTACTAATAACTAGCTTTCTCTGCATTAATGAACCCATGGAGTAAATAGTAAACGGACACTTAAAAAGTTTAATTATTTGAATGATGGTAATTACTGTATGTTGTTGCATGTAAAGGGCAATGATTGTTTCAAAGTGTATTCTTCTTTCCCTCCCTTTCTCTCTCCCTTCTTTCCCTTTCTCCCTCCCTCCCTTCCTCCCTCAACTCACTCCCTCCCTTCTTTCTTTCCCTCCCCCTTTTATCCTCTCCCTCCCCACTTTTCTCTTCTCTCTCTCCCTCCCTTCCTTCTTTACTTTCCCTCCCTTTTCTCCCCTCCCCTTATTTTCTCTCCCTTCTCTCAGGGAAAAAATAAAACCTTTTAAATACTGACCCCAAAAAATATTAAGGGGAAAAAAGACCTAAAACCTTGGGGGGGGAGGGGGCAGCAGAATTTTGAGTGCCTAGGGCAGCACAAAACCTAAATACGCCACTGGTCAGCAGTAATGCAAGTCTGTCAAAAGATCTAAGAAAAGGAGGCCGTCTGCAGAAGCTTAGATACAGGTAATCATAGAGGTAAATGATATAACAGTGTTGTTTGTGGGAATGGGTAAACATAAGAATAATACTATATTTTTAAACAATAGCATTTTTGGTGTTTACTTTCCCTTTTTATATACATTTTATCTTAATAAAGATTATTTTTTTATTATTTTATTTTAATAAAGTGTTTTTTTGTGTTTTTACTCCTAAATTTTATTTCCTGCCCTTGGAGATAAAAGAGTTAAACACAATGTGTTAAAATACATCTAGATAAATACCCTGGGTGTATACATTCTATAACTATATATTTGTGTAGCAGTGTTGAACTGGGTAATGATTATTTAGCTTACAGTCCAAGCATAGCAAATCTTAGCTTTCAACTAATAATTCCATCATTAAAGTATTTGGTCTATATATATATAAGTAACATGGAAACCTAGACATATGGGGTATAACTAAAATCAGGACAACATAATGAATCTATTTGTAGGTAGTTTTCTTTAGCTACACTAGTATTGTAAAAATGGTTATAAAGAAAACTGCAAAAAAAAAATGTTTTTACATTTTTCCTAATTTTTCATTATTAAATTCCTATTTATTGTTATTTTATTTACCCATATATGGTATCACTATAAATGCATCTTTGTCTGTTAAAAAACCCAGTGTATAATATGTGTGAGTGCACATTACTAGAGAGCGCACAATTAAAGGGATACTAAATCCAAAAATGTTTTTTAATGATTCAGATAGAACATTACATTTTAAGCAACTTTCTCATTTATTCCTAGTCTTATTTTCTTTCATTCTCTTGCTATCTTTATTTAAAAAGTAGGAATGTAAAGTTTAGAAGCCAGACCATTTTTTGTTCAGAACCTGGATTTTGCTTGCTTATTGTTGGCTGAATGTAGTCACCAATAAGCAAGCACTATCCAGGGTGCTGAACCTAAAATGGGCCGACTCCTAAGGTTTACATTCCTGCTTTTTAAATAAAGATAGCAGGAGAATGAAGAAAAATTGATAATAGGAGTAAATTTAAAAGTTGCTTAAAATTGCATGCTCTGTCTGAATCATGAAAGAAAAAAATTGGGTTTAGTATCCCTTTAAGGTGAAACCGATAGTGGGCAAAAATGCCAAAATTGCTTGTGCATTTAAGCATAGAAACTGTGAAAATCCCTCGGGCCTTAAGGGGTTAAACAGAACTATGGGGTCGATCACAATCCTTTAAATATGTATCTAATGTTTTTCTACAGAAAACAACCATCAAAGCCTATAGGATTTTTTGTAGACAAATCATTAGAAAAGCTTTTTCTAAAGCATTTTAATTAACCACCTTGTGTTTAAAACCCACAAAGGTAAAAATCAGTTATGCATCAACAATACACTGTCAATCTTGAGCTGCAGAAGACCACTAATTGGCAGCTATGTACATATGCCACCACTTATGAACTTTTTTTTATTTTGCTGGAGTTGTCCCTATTAGCCAATGAGCATTAGAGTCCTAGGGGCCGATTTATCATCCCCCGAATGCAGCCATATCTTAAGACCGCTGCTCCTTAACTCGTCCGCCACCTCTGGTAATCAGCCCGATCGGATACGTTTGGGATGACTAACACCCCCTGCTAGCGGCCGATTTGTCACAAATCTGCAGGGGGCAGTATTGCACAAGCATTTTACGAGAAATGCTTGTGCAATGATAAATGCTGACAGCGTATACTGTCGGCATTTATCAATGTGCGGCGGACATGATACGCTACATCCTATCATGTCCGTCCGCACAATGATAATTTGGCACACGCTACATCCTATCATGTCCGTCCGCACAATGATAATTTGGCACCTTAGGATCTAGAATCATGCACTTCCTATTAGCTTCACTTCAAATATAGAGGTCAATCACAATCCTTTAGAAAAACTTATCTAGTGGCTTCTAACAGAAACCTACCATTAAAGTCAATGAGGAATTTGTATATAAATATTTTTTTTAAAGAATTGTGTGCGTATATATATATATATATATATATATATATATGTGTGTGTATGTATATATATATATATATATATATATATATATAGAAATATATATGTGTGTATATCTATTATATATATTTAAATATATATGTGTGTATATCTATTATATATATTTAAATATATATATGTGTGTGCGTTTATATGTGTGTGTATATATATATATATATATATATATATATTTATACTGTGTGTATATATATATATGTATATGTGTGTGTGTGTGTGTTGTGTGTGTGTGTGTGTGTATTTACATTTCATTTTGATCTATCAAATAACTGAAGGACACAGTAATATTTCAGTAGTGAAATTAGGTTTATTGGATTAACAGAAAATGTGCAATATGCATCAAACGAAATTAGACAGGTGCATAAATCTGGGCACCCCAACAGAAATATTGCATCAATATTTAGTAGAGCCTCCTTTAGCAGAAATAACAGCCTCTAGACGCTTCCTATAGCCTGTAATGAGTGTCTGGATTATGGATGAAGGTATTTTGGACCATTCCTCCTTGCAAAACATCTCCAGTTCAGTTAGGTTTGATGGTTGTAGAGCATGGACAGCGCGCTACAAATGACCCCACAGATTTTCAATAATATTCAGGTCTGGGGCCTGGGATGGCCATTCCAGAACATTGTAC